>NC_135438.1:11563011-11863011 GCF_051991255.1 Vanacampus margaritifer
TTTGCTCCAGTGGATGAATATATGCTTGATCATTTCTGGTGGAAAAACAAAAGGATAGCACAAATATGTACAAAGAAAATGACAATTATCACATTGAATTAAAATCTGCACCTCCTACACATTAATTTAATGGCTCTGAATTAGAAGTGCAGTACAAATGCAACCATTTGGCTTATTCTTTTCTCCAGACACAAGTGATTTTGACCTTTTTAGCTTTGATTTGCAGTAATGCTCTAAGTTCATTCAGAGTGTATTTCGCTGCAGGGCACCCAGGACTATTTTGTACTTCATGCAGGGACGTAATTGCTAAAACACAAGCAATTAAATCCATGTGGAGATGTGTGTATACGTATGTTGTCGTCTATCTCTGACCATTGTTCGTTTGAATAATTGATGGGAGCGGACATGTGCATAGACATTTTTGAAGGCATATGTATGGAGTTAAAATCATGCCAAAACCCCGCAAACACACAAAACGTGATCTACGCACACAAAACGTCATTCACAAACTAATGCATTTTTTTCTCCATACACAAAGAAGCATATCTTCAATTCCAAAAAAACAAACAAAAATGTTTTAAGTGCAAACTAAAATCTTTCAAGTATGAAAAATATCAAGTGCAAAACAATTCTTATAATTATAATTTACAATTGGCTTTAAGTCCAGTCACTCTCTACAAAGGATATTTTTTCATACTTGAAAGATTTTAGTTTGCACTTGAAAGATTTTTTTTTTTTGAGGGGTGGGGTCACGAATATGCTTCTTTGTGTGTGTAGAACAAAATGCATTCGTTTTTGAATGACGTTTTGTGTGCGTAGATCACGTTTTGTGTTTGCAGGGTTTTGGCATGATTTGAACTCAATACATATGTTTGCCGCAGATCTGCACAATTATCTCCAGAACTTCAAAAAATTTCCGTCAGATATCAAAAGGCAGGAATTTGAATTTGAATATGTTTCTCCTTCTGCTGCCGTTATGCATATCTGAATTGTGTCCCTCGAACTTAAGTCCAGCCTAGATGCTAATTCAGCGACCGAATCTGAGTAAGTTGAGAGTTTGTATAGGTGGGTGACTGAGCAAGTGAGTAAGTGTGGTTATGGATAAAGTAGGAATGATAAACTTGGTAAATGTTTGAGTAGACGGTTGAATAAGTAAACGTGTCAGTCAATAAGTTGGTTTTTGATTGAGTTCATTATTGTTTATGGAAGTGACTCAGTCTAACGGATATATATCGTGAGTTCATAAAACCACATAAGTTACTAAGCATGTGACTATTTAGAAACATTTGTTAAAATACAAGCAACACAAGCTTTTGGGGATACAAATTCTTTAAGAATTTAAGTTTCCCAAAAAATGGCTTCAATGTAGACAGAAGGTCTGCAGTTCAAACAAAGTGCTGCCACACAGACAGTTGTCAATTACATGAGTAAACCGATGCTTTGAAATGATCTTCCTTGTCAAGCTTGGATAGCGACAGTTGCTCAGTAAGAAGTATCATCTCTTCAGGATGTTAATACTGTGAGTGTGATAACAAATGGGCTCTTTAAGGGAAAAGATAAATTGAATCAAACTGAGAAAAGTAGGGGAGAAAATATTAAAACTGTTCACTTCCATTGCTCTGTTTGAACTGAATATAATTCAAACAATCCCCTCAGGCTTTTATATTATTACTGCTAGAAATAATACAGTAGGCCTAATAATGGATTGATTGTGCATTTTCCTGCAGGTTATGATGGAGTATTAGGAAAGGGTGACTATGATCTCATACAATCTTATGCATGTTCAATTGAGTGGCTTGCTTCTGCCTGAGTGTTGCAACAATTTCATAGTAGATGCACAGGACCTTGGAGAGAACGATTGTGAAGGGAGAGGAAAGAAAGGAAAGAGCAAAGGTCAATCCTTTAGAAAGTAGACCCGTGGGTGCTTCACGGTAGTTAAGTGGCAAAGTCCTCGGGCTCTCATGCACGCATGGCAGACCCCGTCACAAAGAGTTTCCATGCAAAGGGAACAGACAGTTTCCGGTAGATGTTTCTATGGATTATTTATTTATTATTATTATTTTGTTGTTGTTGTTATTTGTTACACTGAACAACAGTTATTAAAAAAAAAAAAACCTTCGCAAGCAAGCAGCATGTCAAGGTATTTGGGAAGGAAAGGCAGACTTTTGTTTGGTTGTGAGAAAATCTAACTTTTCCTTCTATTTTCTATGGTATACACAGGGTTGGGGAATCGATCCATAGCCCATAAAAATACTTAAATTAGTCACATTGTGGTTTAAGGCGCAGGGTTCAAAATTTGTGAAAAAATTAGTGGAGATTACAGTATTTTTACCTTTTAAGACCCCAAAATTTTTAAAACCAGATATCAAGTGTAATAAGATATTGTATCCCTAAAGGTACGGCTACTCTCAGTCTTGAGACTTTGGAATCCTTGACAAACTTCAACCTTACAGAATCAGACAAATCTGATTTCTAAAGAGGTTCTTCACAATCTGGCAATGATGGTGAGTTGTCATCCGATCGCTTTGGCTCATCTGTAGTCATGCTCGAAAAGAAACGGGCCATCTCCAAACTGTCCCCAAAAAGTTGCGAACATAGAAGAGTTCTAAATGTCTTGGAGGTAAAAACAAAAAAACAACCAAACAAACAATAAAACTAAGGGGGGGATCCGGTCCAAACCAGGTTATATCTTGTCTCGTGTCAATAGTCGTCTGGAATCCTTGAATGTTTAATTTTATGAAAATATGCCTATTACCTTTGAATGTACTGTAAATGTTTTCGTTTTTTAATAAGTGGCAAAATGCTACAGGTGAGAAAAGAGGAGGCCATTAAAATGTGCCGCCTCAGAGAAATCCTAGTGTTGATGCATTATATGAACACCAGGATCCCTATTAGCCGTGTGACAGTCCTGTCGTAGCCGCGCGGCACACGGCGTTCTATTCCTTGGGGTTTAAAGTTAAGTATTAAGCTGCGGCCTGACACTACAAATATGTGACGTTACCACAGCAGCTAGCGTCCTTGAACATCATCCTAAACCTTTTGTGTATTCAAGACCCCTTTTAAAATGACCACAAAATATTCAGTGCTTCACAACAACACAGACATTTTGGTGTTGCTTTGTTTCTTGCCGTTCCACTCTTCTTAAGTCCTTAGAAAAGTCTGAAAGAGAGCACGTTATCGCCGAGCTGCGTGAAGGATGCCGGCACTGATACTCAATTACATGTCCTGTTTGTAAACTCAAGACAGGCTGTTCAAGGACGTTGTTCAACTCCCGATTTGTCTGGATTTAGAACTGTTTTTTAAATTAGAAAATAATGGAACTTGAATCAGTTAAAAGCTCAAACTGTCAACACCAGCTATTTTAAGTGACAATTTGACGCATCCAAGAAACTGAAAAATAACGATGGTCAACAGAGGGAGACAGGGATGCCTGGCAGGTGCCTATCAATGCCCTGAGTTACTTAGAGGAGAAAAGATAACATGAGGAAGGGGGGAGGAAAAAAAACAAACAAGGCTCAACAAGGCTCTGCTCGTTTAAAGAGGGGGCACAGCATGAACCAGGGAACAAACAGCACATCCAGCTGCATGAACTTCATGAAGACATTACAACAGAACTCTAAGACCTGCACCAGTGGGCGAGCAGAAAGGGGGTAGAGGGCATGTCAACCCGTACAACCTGTCCAGCAGCTAAAGCCTTATAGAGGTGAGTGCAATCGCAGCTCACTTGGGCCGTCACTGGATGAAGGAGAGTGTGGGAAAGCCAACAAAAGTGGTGATATCAGGGATGTGTATGATGAGTGAGTAAACATAAGTCTGTATCAAAATGTCCTACTGGGCACACCCAAACATATCTTCTCGTTGTCATGGAGACAGCCTCGGCTGGCCAAATCAGGAACACGAAGCACTGGACAATGAGGGGAGTAATAAGGTATAACATATTACAATGTTTTAACCATGATTTTTTTTCTTTGTTCTGTTAAGACCTCAGTGATGTCATGTCAGAAGTTGTTCATTACCTTAAAATTCCTTTTTTTTTCCCATCAAATTCCGAATTGAAAATGTTAAATCTTTCATTGCACATGCACATACTCACGTACATACAAAATAAAAATGTTAATAAAAGAGAGAGAGAGAGAGAGAGAGAGCAATGATGATGACATGTCCAATCTGTAAAATTACCGAATGAACAATACTGAGCTCTCTCTCAAAAAAAAGAAAAAAATATATTTCATTGTATGTGTGTGGTGGTGTGTAAGTAATGTATGCTATGGTGCCTATCATCAGTTATTAGATTGAAAATGAGTTGGGGCTTTAAGACATTTCTATATACAGTGCATGTGGGTGGGCAGATGTGCACTCACACAAACTCACACAATAATCCAGTCATGTTCAGCGGGAAAGGTGTCATAACAAATTTAATTCACCAGAGGCAGAAACTCCTGAGCTCAATTTTAACTCAATTCCAAATCCATGAGGGAATATGTAAATGTATGCACCACGCTGGAGTATTTCAATACCTTACTGTTCCACGTAGTTGCAGAGAACACCCACATTTCACCGTCAAATTGCTTTTAACATAACAAACCCGTAACTATGGCCTCCCAACAAGCCACCGTATAGGACACTGATGCTGTACACACATTTTCCAACATTATGGCAGTCTGTTCCAACCCATTTCATGTTGTTAGACTGTGAACTTTACATCACCTTCAAAATGGCAGCCACATGCTGTTTATATGTAAGATGGGTGTTTTTACATGTGTATGATGACATAAATGACTGAAGACAAACATGAAAAGATTTCATCCTATCAATTGAATTATGGCCACCGTGAGCTTATAAATCAAAAGGCATATTTTTTTGTGCATTACCGGGTTTTAAACGATTTTTATATGATTGAAATGAAGTCTTAAATCATGTTTGCGTGATGTTTCCCTAATGACATGAAAAGCTGTCTTGAATCTCATCTCCATTAATCGGAGACGAATGAAACGTGACGGCATTTACAATGCCGGGATGAAAAATGTCCACAGAGGTGCACAGTCGCACTGACATGACACCGCCAATATGGAAGTGATTGGGTCATGCTCTATCACGCACACATACAGGCATTCACACGCACACACAAGTCAAATTAAAGTACACCATAAGATAAACGTTCTCTAATTTTCACGTGTCCTTGTGTTGGGACTCTTCCAATTTTATTCTAAGCTGCTAATTGTCAGTTAATCATTCACTGTTAATTGGTAATTAAACATTAAGATAACACTTGCTGTTAAATATGTGATTGAAATAATGAATTGCATGGATCAAATCGTGTTTGTGTGCTCACATCGAATTAGAACCTGCTCTCCTTCATCAAACCCCTGTGAATGAGAGCTAAGCGCCTTTGCTCATCTGCCTGTAATGGAGATGAAATGAAGGAAGACAAAAAATACAAAGGGGGCATATTAATGTTTAACACAAAGATGAAATGGAAAACGATTGGGAGAGGGATAGGGCAAAGCCTACGGGCAAAGAAGAGAGACGAGGAGGAGATGGAGTTTGGGGACAAAGACGGAGGAAATAATTTAGAAGGATTTAAAACCCTGGAACACTTAATTAGGTATCAGTGCTAAACTAACTTGGGACTCGGCAGCCTTGCGAGCTGCTCACAAAATGTATGAATACGTAATCTGATGTTTCCTATTGCAAGACTGCTTGTACATTCTCGGCCGAGACAAAAAAGCCTTGTTGAGAATTGAAAGTAGCATTGATTGAAGAAAAAACTAAGAAAATAATTCATCATTTTTGTTAGACTTGCATGTATCTACAACATACAGAGTATTGCACCTATAGAATACAATCTACGATCTGTCAAATGGGATTTTGCCAAACACTGTGTAACGTCGGCACATGAAATTAAACCTCCAACAAAAGGAGGCTTTACTGAAGAGGAATACTTTTTCTTCAAGATCTTTTGCAAATTATGACTTGAGTTGAGTGGCTGTAAAGGAACCTAATTTACCCTTTGACCTACAACTATGAAGTGCCATTCAAACTGAATAAAGCTGTGGAAGTGGTGACATTGATCAGTAATCCTTTTAAGAAGAAAGAAATCATCAAGGTTCCATGGAAAATTGTGGCGAGAGATAGTTTGACCTTTGAGCCCAATAGGAGTCCTGCTTTCGGTATTATATAAAGTCCTGTCACTGGGGCTACCTACGCGAAGGGAAAAACACAGCTTGACCAACTGGTATTAGACAGAAAGGCAAGAGCAGCAAATCTTCATGACCAAATTCATTCAACTGATTGAGTACACGGAACAATTGGTGCTGATCCACATTTGTGTATTCAGCCTAGTTTTCCTCTACTGAGTGCATTTCCATTCATGAGTGTTTCACCTGTTGTGAGTTGCGGCTGTTGATGAGTCATGGGTCACATGTGACTGTGTTTTGGGTTGGGTCATGGGTCATTGTGTTTTTATGGTCTTTATTTGATGATGTTCTCAGTTACTATGTAGTTGCTATGGTACTGTATTTGTCGCTTTTATTGTTCCTTGTGGTGATGATGTTATCAGTTACTATTACTGTGCAGTTGCTATGGTCCTGTGTTTGTTACTTTTATTAGTCCCTTGTGGTGATTATGTTAAAGGTTGTTGTTAGTTACACTGTAACAAACTGACATACTGAAATAACTGGCAAAAAGTTGCCAGCTAATTCTTGTAAAATCTCATTTAATTACAGACGCTCCCCTACTTACGAACATTCGAGTTACGAACAACGGTACATACGAACATGTCTGCGCGCATGCGCGCATGTCAAAAAATGTTCGGAAAGAGATGCTGTAAGTTAGATTTTTTATTGCGCACCTTTTTCAGAGTACTGTAGTGCTTCTTTCCGCCGCTAATACCGACGCTTGGCGCTGCGAGAGCTCACCCAGCATTGGAGGCTCAGCAACGTGTCGAGGAGGAGGAAGAAGAAGAAACGCCTGTCGCTCATAGATAAAGATAGATAGATATAGATATAGATAAAGATAAATAGATAAAGCCCATAGATAAAACCCCATAGATAAAGCCATCGCACTCTTCGAGCAGCAAGACCCAAATATTGAACGTTGCACAAAGGTTGCAAATCAATTGAACGATGCCATACAGTGCTACTGCATCATTTATGATGAAAAAAGAAGAAAACTGTGCAATCGTAGTTAGATCGCTTCTTTCGGCCAGTTTCTAGTAAATCCTCCAAGGAAGATACTCATCAACCCTCATCTTCTTCTCCGCGACCCTCAACTTCTTCCTACATTGAAGTTACGGAGGAGGAAGTAACTTTTGAAGCCCATTCCAGCGACGACGAAGAACCTCTCATGATATAAAATCCTCCTCTTCCTCCTCCTTAAGCATCGAGTACATCTTCCAAAAGTAAGTTAAACTTCATTTTATTTATCTTATTACGTACATGTACATACTGTGTGTGTCTCTCGCTCTCTCTCTCTAACATACGTAGTACAGTACTGTACGTATTCTCTTTAAACATAAATTATAATACAAAATATAGCACTGAAGCAACTTACGAACAAATTCACCTTACGAACGATCGCTCGGAACGTAACTCGTTCGTAAGTTGGGGAGCGTCTGTATTGTGAAAATCTATTACAGTATGTTACTGTATTTACTGTATATAATTTACAGTTAGCCTACTTTACTATATTTACTTCTAAGTTGTGCGAGTGTTTTGAGTTGATCTAAATCGGATATGAGATTACCTCCTGCATGTGGTTTCAATCTGTCTGTTCATGTGCTTTTTGACTGTTCAGACTACAAAAGAGCCATTCGCAGTCAATCTGGATGGGCTAAAAATTTGATTTGGCTGCCAGTCTGAACAAGGCCTTACGGCCTCAATGAGCAAAGGGAGCAGGAATCAATAAAGAAAACAATAGCTTACTTTTTGGAAAAGTCAGAACAGCTATTATTTGGAGTTGGGTTTGCCCAGTAATTGGATGTCAATTTATTAATGGCATGCCCAGTGAACCTCATCTAGAGTAACTTCTCAATGTTTTTGCAGTGAAAATGAAAACCATATAATACAAAAATAAAGCACAGTACCTTAAGATCTGTACTGCATACAAAAATGTGATATTCACTCTGAATAACTTATTTTTGCCAATGATGAATGTGTCAGAGACAACTGGCTTCACTGCTTTGTTAGCATGTCAAAAAGCCTTCTCATATATTATTATTATTTTTTTTTTTTACTTCACAATAATATTTGAATAATTCGTGGGTCATTGTCTAGCTGACAGGTGGCTTTTATGATACTGGAACATATTTTAACAACAGTGTAGCCATTGTTATTATGAAACACACCCGCATCCCGAGATATTTCAATGTGTCTCCAAAAACACATGCTAATTAGACAGCTACAGACACAAAGACGTACCACCCCTGAACACCCCACTAGAAACAGGGAGGCTGATTGTCACCCACTGATGGAGTACTGAAGCCTTGATAGTGACAGTCGCCCAGGGCGGTAGCACAACATTGTGGGTCCTTCACACAAGCAGATTGCCTTTGCTTGCTTTTACCACGTCTCCCATGCATTGTTTCGATGTTGGTTTCTTCACAAATAACAGTAATAATGACATTGTGGGGGTTTAGTTATGTTTAATCCTACTAAAATGGTTCAAATGTATCGTTACATACATCATTTTAGGAAACATAAATGGTAACAACAAAAGAGACCTGGTGTGCCTCATTATGAAACCGCCAATCAGTGTATATAGCTAAAACATTATTATTTTTAAATATACGATTCTAATTCATACATACAAAAAATCCATCAAGGGTTCTTGAATAAATCATTCTTTAGACTAGAGATAACTCTAACCCAATAATGATTGGCGAGTGTTGGGCTGATACCCATAATTATTTCAAGTACTCTCATTCGTGACTATGGCCATTTTACGATGAGAAACTAGAAATTAGAAGGATAGAAAATTTAAAAAATTGTCTTTTACTTCATGAAATTTAAAGGCAAAATGCTATATTAGGATATTTAGGTCTTCTTGCACAGCATAGAGTGGAGATAAAGTCATTGTGTATCAACAACTTGATATTGATATTCAGTCCAGACCCCAGTTAGGATTAAATAATGCATTAATTAGAAGATGTTTATTGTTGTTGTCTTCCTAAAAAAAATTAATTAAAAAAAACGTTAATGAAAAAGCTAACGAATGAAAAAAATTCATGTCGTCTCATTAACGTGCCATGACGTGGTGTTAAAAGTGTCCTAATATTGTGGCCGGAGACTGCATAACTTTGTATAAAGTCATTCTAAAAAACAGGCACGATCATTCCTAGTTGATCCTTTCTCTCTTTTCGGTTGATGATTCAAACACAACTTAAGACAGAAGCGTTGTGTGCACATCTCCTGACACTCCAAACGTTCGTCTGACACTCAAACGCTGCTGACTGACAGCAGCGACACGCTTTTCTGACAGATCAAACCTGATTTACGATGCATGCGTGCCGTGCTTGTGCACGCGTGTCATTCTGGGAGCCGATGACAAGCCGGGGGAATTAGGGGTCACCATTGAAAATTCTATTGTCACATATGTCGTGGGACTCCTGGGGTAGTTAATACACCCCACTTGTCCTCACACGGAGGAGGCATCACACACTGACTTTGCTTCTTTTTTTTCTATTGTAGGACTTCATTATTTGTCCTTTTTAGGATTCATCTACATAGGATGTATGTCAGGGCTCATACAAAGGCTAATCTACAAAAAAAAAAAAAGTAAATTAAATGTATTGAGCGCAAATGTCTACCAATGATGGACAGAAGGTTGCCAGTGATGGTAAAAAAAGAATGGGTGCAATGATCATGAAAGAACCGACAATGGAAGTTCCTATGACATCATGTTATACACTTGTAGGAATGGGAGTGGATCTGTCCTGGCTGTTCAGTACCATTCAGCTCAAGTAAGAAATCAACATCAATAATTGAGTATAAGAAGAGTGACAGAATGCAAAGTCAGCTACGTTGAGTATTAATGTGAATGGATTCACCTCCTAGGCACACAATTTTTTTTTCCATTTGCATGTTTGTCACAGCATCTTGTGTCTATATAAGCTTGTATATGACTATAAACAATGTTGCCTTTAGCAAACCCCGCCTTTGCAGTTGATAAATGGTACTTCATTCATATAGCACTTTTCCGCCTTACAAGGCCCTCAAAGCGCTTTACGTTCGACTACTCATTCACCTACTTTTTTCTTTTTTTCTGGAGAGCTCAGTATTGTTCATTCGGTAATTTTACCGATTTGACGTTTTTTGATTTTATTTTTATTTTTTTGTATGTGGGT
Source organism: Vanacampus margaritifer (assembly GCF_051991255.1). Classification (NCBI taxonomy): domain Eukaryota; kingdom Metazoa; phylum Chordata; class Actinopteri; order Syngnathiformes; family Syngnathidae; genus Vanacampus; species Vanacampus margaritifer. Next base: position 11,573,354 of record NC_135438.1, read on the forward strand.
GAGTATGTGTAAGTGCGTGTGTTCGTGCGTGTGAGTGTGTGTGTATTCATTAGTTCACCTAAAACCTATTAAAAAGTCCCATACCATTCACCTAAACCGAACACTTCCAGCCAGAGTCGTGAGGCAGTCAGGAGACCCGAGGAAGGACCAAAGAAAAGTTTCATTCACCTACTGATTACACAGCATCAGTAGCAACTCGGGGTTCAGAATCTTGCTAAAGTATACTTCTACGTGGTTACAATGGCATGGGATCAAACCCACAACCTCTAGGTTGTGAGATGACCACTCTACCACTGAGCCACGCCGCTCGGTCTCCATCACCCACCACCCAAAAAATGAATCTTTATTACAACAAATAATATCAGATCTATTATGCATTATACGATGCTAAGAGACAAAGGTGAAAGACGCTTTATCTTACTACGGCAACATTTATCTGCCACACGTGTGGTGTAAACATACAGTCCCGTCCAAAAGTATTGGAACGGCAAGGCCAATTCCTTTGTTTTTGTTGTATACTGAAGACAACTGGGTTTCAGATCAAAAGCACTGCAACAAGCCCGCGACCCATTGTTGTCACCAGACTGTTGCATTCTTCATTTGAAATGCTTTTCCAGGCCTTTATTGCATCTTCTTTCAATTCTTGTTTCTGGGGGTTTCTTTCTTCAGTCTCCTCTTCAGGGGGGTAAAATGCATGCTCTATTGGGTAAAGTTCTGGTGATTGATACTGACAAAAGTCCTATCTTGTTTATCAGTGTGTTTTGAGTCATTATCTTTTTTGCATGTTGAAGCTTCTCTCGACAAGTTTGGATGCATTTTTTACTGTAAATTGCCAGATAAAATGCTTCTGTAGACTTCTGAATTCATTCATCATAACAGCATCCGAGGTAGAAGTAATGAAATATGAAATGGTCATGTAAAAAGTATACCGTTCTCAACGTGAAGCAATATCTAGCAGGCTATTCAAGACAGGAATACTGATGATTGACAGATACATAAAGTAAGACATACATACTATACATCGGGGATAGTGTTCAATCCCAGAAAGTGAGCATTGTAAAGCACCAACGTGACAGGGGGCCAATGATTATTTCACATCAGCGTTGTGTATAAACTGCATGGAGACGAAGTGATGTCTTTAAATGTTATGTTGATGTTCTGCTGATGTAGTAAGTAGTGCCGAGTAATAGTGTGTGGAAGTGGACTCATTCATAACACAGATGCTGTTGACAAACTTCTGTCACCAAAGAGCAGATTGTCACATAAAATAACTTGCTGGGTCAGCATTTTGCCAATGATTACCAGTTTGGCATAAACAAGCAAAGGTGGTATGATGGGAGACTTTTTCTGACAACTTTAGTGCAGCCATCGTGAAATGAATTTTAATAGGTTAGAATGACACCCAGTAGTGCACAGACCACTGCAGAGGATCAAGAAATAATTTGGAGAAGCACAGAATTGTACCCACCTCCTGCATATGCCTAAAATTTGTCATTAGGGTTCATGCATTATTCACTGAAATATCATCCAGCATTCTGGTATGTACCAAAAAGTACAGTTTTTTTCCTGGCCTTGCGCCCTAACCTTTAATGTACATATAACATATACTACTCTACATATTTTTTTAATTTACTGTCAGGGTGTAGTGAAAATGAGAGCTGGCGCTGTCAGGAGAGCCGGGTTCGAAAATCAGTTGGTGTTTCTCTGTGTGGGTGCTTCGGTTTCATCCCATATGCCAAAAACATGCTTCTTAGGTAAGATCACCTGAATGTGTGTGAATGCTTGTTTGTCTATAACTGGGTTACTTCACCAGTCATCTGTGGAAGTGTGACATAATAATAATAATAATTATTATTATTATTATTATTGGTATTATTTTTATTGTTTTTCCTGTTGTCGTAAGCAGTTTGGTTTGAAGACTGGATGACAGCTTATTTTTTTTATTATTAAATTATTAAAACAATAATATATAATAATTATTATTATTTTTATTGTTGTTATTATTTTTATTGTTTTTCCTGTTGTCGTAGGCAGTTTGGTTTGAAGACTGGATGACAGCTTAATTTTTTTATTATTAAATGATTAAAACAATAATAACAATAATTATTATTATTTTTATTGTTGTTATTATTTTTATTGTTTTTCCTGTTGTCGTAGGCAGTTTGGTTTGAAGACTGGATGACAGCTTAATTTTTTTATTATTAAATGATTAAAACAATAATAATAATAATTATTATTATTTTTATTGTTGTTATTATTTTTATTGTTTTTCCTGTTGTCGTAGGCAGTTTGGTTTGAAGACTGGATGACAGCTTAATTTTTTCATTACACTTTTAAAAAAACAATTTCTAGCCTATTTTCTGAAAATCTTTAAACAAAGCAAGGCTTGTAGCTAAAATGTATTTCCATTTCAAAGGTGTACTATCCTCCCACATCCCTCATTAATATATGAATGTGGCAGAATGTGTCAAGTGGAATGAAACGCAGATTAAAAATAAACAGAATTAGCATGTCAGGAGTGTTTAATAGTTATGTCAATCTTAGCTGTGATGTTTAAGGTTCAACGCAAACTACGTAAACTTAAATTCTTCCATGCAACGTCGTGTTGGTACCAAAATAGACAAATACACATATAGCCACTACTGTATGGAATGTTTTCAATTATGCATCTATATTGTGGAATATGTGTTGTTGCTGGATTTCTCTAGGTGTTACATGAAAGCAGGGTGAGTGTGTCTGTGGGAGCATGTGGCCTGAGGCCATCAATGAAAGGTGTTGCTGTGGGAATTCCCCCAAAGGCAGAGCTCCTCAGTCAAAAGGAAAGCTTGCATCTCTCCTGCTTTTTGCATGCCACAGAAGCACTAACGCATCCCCTTTTGAGTCTCAAGGCTGGGGCACAAACACATTGAGACATGCATTCAATGAAGTGTGTAGCCTTGCTTTTCATATTTCCAAAAACATGTTAGAAGTTTTTTTGCAGACATAAATCACAGAGAGTAAAAGGCTAATGCAAAAATGATGCAACATCAAAAATAACATAGTTTTGAGTACAATCAAATGGCAGTCAACCTCTTATTGGTTAAGATCTTGAAAGTATTTCGCCCATTGCAATCACATTCACAATCCATTTAATACACGTAATCCTTACATGGTTGCTGAGCTGAGATCTTAAAAAAAATTATATGCTTGGTGGTATTATTAACTCTAAATGCCTGTGCAATTTTACATACCAATATATCCTAGAAAATGTTGGCTGATTTCTGAATTGTATTACCTCAGTTGCATTCCACTTCAGATCTTCCATTGTGCTTATGAACACAAATTAAATATGCTACAAAGCGTTTATCGTCAGATATGCACCACCTTCAAAATCATAGTCCTGACAAAGTAGTCCAATTGAAAGTTCGCAACACAAATTGTCTTGAGTCAAGATTAGCACCTGAAACTTTGTTGTACCTCCACACAGATCATAGGTCTGTCAATTAGAGCGCCCCTGCTGTGATTGAGCAACACGCAACAATCTGTCAAACTAGCTCACAACGCTGAAAAGATGGTGACACGTGTTGGGGCGTTGGGATGAAAGGTAAGGCCTCAGTGGGGGGCACATGTAATCCTGTTTTTATACTCTCGTGTGACTTTTATCATCTTATCACTGCACTGTTTTTTGAGCCGCATTGAAAAATAAAGTGAATGAACGGATAATCCAACATTTTAATAACCGTGTTTCTCAATGTACAATTGTGAGAAAGGATTTCCTCGTCTGTGGTCCATAATATCATCAAAAGATTCAGAGAATATTGAGCAATCGATGCATGTAAGTGGCAAGGCAAGGCAAAAAAAACCTAAACACTATTAAATACCTGAAGGGAAAATAACCATGGTTTGATATGTCCTCGTGTAACCTCTTATATAAGGATATGTTGTTGTCCTGAACTGTTGTACGAATCCAGGTGCCCAACAACCTGGGAATAAAGGGCGAAATCAACCTGGGAACTCTTCCTTGTTTATACTATAGTCCTCCCTGCTTCGGAAACATGTTTGGCCAGCCCGGTTTCTCACGCTCACAACTTATTGTTAACGAATAAAAGACGGAGCGGCACACGGTGTGGGTAGAGTCAGCTGTGGGATACGTACGATCGCCCAGCCGTTAAGCAGCTCGTTCTACCCGGACCGTCGGCTCTCCGTGTCAAGGTAAGCGCTAATGATGATCATATTATGCTGCTTAGCGTTGAAGTGTGCTGATTGCTGCTGTTTGCGGGGAATAAAGGGCACATTTGTTCTAGCACAGTATATCAGTCTCTGTGTATTCATTGTTGCCGCCGATCACTCACGATCCTGCATGAAAATATAAAAGTGAAGGAGCATTTTCCACAAAACAATGCCTATGACCTTCGATCCCTCAAGTGGTAGTGAATTAAAAACCGGAAACCGAAGCAACTACAAATACAAGTTACACCCAGAGTTCATTTGAGATTAACTGACGCAAAGTGGAAAAGCTGTGGTCTGACGAGTGCACATATTAAATAGCTTCTAGAAATCATGAGTCGTGTCCACCGTGCCAAGGTGTAAAGGGACCATCCAGATTTTTTAATGACCGCGAAGTTCAAAAGCCAGCCTCTATGATGGTATGACGGTGCGTTAGCGTCAAGAGCAACTTGTGCTCTTTTCTTTTGTTCCGATTCACTACTTTACATTTTTTCGAGGTTGAGTGGTGACAATGGAATAATTCCTCAAAACCTCTGTTAGATTAGGCCTCTTAATGATTAGATAGGTGATTTGAGCTAAGCCGTTGTGTCACTGTGACTTGTCCTGGCTTGGCACCTTTCTATCTTTCTGCACTCTGGCACATTTATATACATTTATATAATTTTGAGTGAGCCCCGTCTCCTATATATCCACTTTTCTCTTTTGGGCAATTGCACAATGTAAGTCAAGGAACACACAGGTTGCTACAGACAAGGACAACAATGGGGATATATTAAAAGATGGGGATCACTCTCATTTACTATACATGGATTTTTTCCAACAAGCTTACATTTTTTATTCAGAGGCAGCAAAATCAGGTCCACTTGATTGGTGCCTGAGAAGAAACGAAGGCCAGGAAACTGTAATGGAAAAGCACCTTGGAACATCTATGAAGGCGTCAAAAATGCGTAAAGGCACAGACAAGTTTTGGAGTAACATATGCTGCTAGCATCCTTTTCGTGGATGGTCTTGCTTATTTCAAGAAGACAATGCCAAGTCACATTCTGCATATCGTCGCTATCATGTGAAAAAACACATATGTTTATTTTTGTCTTTTTTTTTTTACATTTTTACGTTTATGGGATGAAACTGAATGCAGATATCCCAAAAACGTAAAAAAAAAAAAAAAAAATGGGGAAAAAATTAACGTAAGTGATTATCACAGGACAGCCATGATATGTTACAACAGGATTGTTTTGTTTTTAAAGAGTGAAGGAGGAGAGGAGGAGACTGGCCTGCCAGCAGTCCTGACTTGTCTTCCATTAAAAATTTGTCGTGCATTGTGAAGCATAAAATACGACAATGGAGACCATGGACTGTTGAGCAACTGAAGTTGTATATCAAGCAAGAATAGAAAAGAACTCCATCTACAAAGCTCCAACAATTAGTGTCCTCAGTTCCTAAACAATTATTGAATGTTTTAAAGTGAAAGTCAACCCCCCCACCCAAAAAATTTAATCTTGACAATAATATGTTCTACACAGCCCCACTAGACTAAATAGGAAATTTTGGTTATTATAGTTGCTTAGTTGAGTATGAGTTAAGCAGTTTTCATCCATCTCAGGGGGCGGCCATTTGGCCATTTGCCGTCGAGTGAAAATGACATCACAGTTGATCAGGTCTCAGGTAACAACTTATCACAGTTCAGTTTCAGAAAACAGGTGAGCTGTTTGACACTGAGCTGTACTAAGCACTGAGCATCTTCAGTCGACAGCAAGTGGCAAAATGGCCGCCCCCTGACATGGATGTAAACAGGTAGATTTTGCTGCATAACTCATATTCCACAAATGTAATATTAATCAGAATGTCATGTTCAGACTAGTGAGGTCGCATAGAACATATTATTGGGGAAAGATTGATATAGCACAGTGTTAAACATGCCTGTGTATTCAATTCAATATTGAATAGATGTTGAAAAGAATTTCACAATTTCATATACAGACGCTCCCCTACTTACGAACATTCGAGTTGCGAACAACGGTACATACGAACATTTCTGCGCGTACAGTATGTCGAAAAATGTTTGGAAAGAAATGCTAAGTAAGTTAGATTTTGTATTGCGCGTAGTGCTTCTTTCCGCCGCTAATACCGACGATTGGCGCTGTGAGAGCTCATTGGAGGCTGAGCAACGTGGCGAGGAGGAGGAGGAAGAAAACGCCGGTCCCCATGAAGCAGGAAATAACTTTTGAAGCCGATTCCAGCGACGACGAAGAATCTCTCATGATATAAAATCCTCCTCTTCCTCCTCCTCCATTATCTCCTTAAGCATCGAGTACGTCTTCCAAAAGTAAGTTAAACTTCATTTTATTTATCTTATTACGTACATGTACATACTGTGTGTGTGTGTCTCGCTCTCTCTCTCTAACATACGTAGTACAGTACAGTACTGTACGTATTCTATCCATTTTATTAAGTTTTTTTCAGTACAAACCAATGCAGGTTACTTGTACAAGCCTTAAACATACTTATATAAACCTTCAATATACTTATATAGGCTTTAAACATAAATTATAATACAAAATATAGCACTGAAGCAACTTACGAACAAATTCACCTTACGAACGATCGTCCGGAACGTAACTCGTTCGTAAAGGTGGGGAGCGTCTGTATACTGTACTGAAAACTGTTCTGCTCTCATAGCACTTCCCTAATGTTGCAGATACACTTGTCTCGTATTAAGGGATTTGCTCAGTGAGCATGTTATATTTGTCTCTGGACACATTAAATAGGCCTCTCATGGATGTTTGAGCTTGGTTATGCTTTTCAAAGTGCTCATGGCAATGTCTAGAGTTCACATTGTGTGGCTGCGTGCGCATGTTCATGTCACTCAGGCCGCAGGGGTCACCCTCGTGTGCGTCTTCGTTTAGCTGCAGCACTGTTAACTAATTCTGACATATGTGCCATCGCATGTGCATGGCTAACCGTGTTGTTCTCGGCTGCCCGTCCAAGCGACTCCACTGTGTTGAAATCACGTTTTCAGCGCTTTGCTCGATTTCTTCAGCTCCATTTTTCACCGCCGTTCTCCATTTTAGGGTTTTATTAGATAGGACGACTCTTGCCGCCGGCAATTGTCATCGCAGCACTCTACATTCAAAGGCGTGTGTGTTTTGGAAAGCAGTGTGTGTGTGCGAAGTGCGCGTGTGTGCTTACTTACTCTCGGCTTCCTGAAATGTACACTAAGTCTGCTTAAGGTGGATTTGGTGTTTTCTAAGATCGCATAATTCCGTGCAAGTTTTATATTCCTTCTACATTGCCCTTGACTCCATCTCGCACAATGCATTATGCTTCTTCTCATCATTTCATTGACCCTACTATCACTTTGGAACCTGTATCCGTATTTCTGTCAGCACACACACAGTCACTCACACCTACACACACACAGCCCGCGGGCTCCGTCTATTAGAGCTCCATCCATCACATGTAACTTTAATATGTGAGGAATAAAAAGATGCTTACACAGCCAAATGAGAAATTTCTGAGACTTGCATGACGAAAACCTGCATAGACACACACGCACGCACACTGAACAAGGTCAAATGCACTAAACCAATTACGGATATCGAGATGCTACTTTCTGCCATATGTGTGTGCATACATCCTTCCTGTGTGTGACATGATTATATGTGTGCATACTGTATGTGTTGTTTTCTAAAGCTGCCCAAGGGCATGTGGCATAATGCATGTATTCAGATATCAGAGTCGTCATTTCTGCTTTTCTTTTGATCGCTTTCAACGTTGTTTTTATTTTCAAGGTTTATCCTCTGCCCACAGGATTGCTCGGGCTTTGCAAGGTAAACTGGTCTTCTGTGTACGTTTAGAATGAACACAAGGATGCGCGGCCACATAGGATCACCGATGTCCACGCTTTTATATTCATAGAAGGATTTCATTTAAAGCAAAGCATATTGGCATTCATTCAGAATAATTTAAATACTATGAGAATGTTGGCTCCTATCAAGTCATCAGTTGATTATTTCATTAAATAGAAGTAAAAATAAATAGAAGTGACCCCACCAAAGTTATTGAATAATCATTTTGCACCTGCCACTGTCACTTTTTTTTTTACCTATTCACTCTCTGTCCATATCATTAGGTACACCTACATACAGTATATTGAAATCCGACCCCCCAAAAAAACAGCTTTGACTTAGATACAATGTTCACACTGTGCAAGTGGTATTAAATTAAACATATTTATGTTATGATTGTGTTTTGGGTTTGGGACATGGGGTCATTGTGTTGTGGATGTATTATGCTTATGCAGTTACTACGCCTTTTATGGTGTGTTATTATGCTTATGCATGTCAGGGGATCATTGTGTTATGGATATATTAAGCTTATATGGTTATTATGTTTATGCTTATGCTGTTACTATGTACTTTGTCGTGTGTTATTATGCTTATGCTGGGGGGGTGTAATAATAATAATAATTCATTTTATTTGTAATGCACTTTATATTTCAACAACCTCAAAGTGCTACAGAGTAAAAAGTAAAAAGCCTCGAAAAACCTTTGCAAAAAGAAAAGTCTTAAAAGCCCATTTTAAAATGTCAATAGGCTGTGGAGCCCTCAGGCAGCCGGGGAGAGCATTCCACAGCCTGGGAGCTACCGAGAAGACGATCAGTATTAGCATATGCAGTTACTATGTTTATGCTTATGTAGTTGCTATGCTCCTTCTGGTGATAATGTGGTCAGTTGCAATGCCATATGCTCATCTTAGTTTGTCCACTCATTCTTATTTTATCATATAGGCTTTATTCTGCCGTACAGAATTGTGCATTACATTACCCTAGCAATAGCTAGCGAATGACATTTTTGTCAGTGTGTCAAGGTTTTTAAGTGGACGTTTTCCCTGCATCCAGCCAGCACAATATTTAGAAGTCAGCTCAAGGTTTAGTAGTCAAAGTTTCTCCCTCTGCGTCTAACGCTGCTCTCAGTTGTTATTTTGTATTTTTTCTTATAAAGACTCTCTCTTTTCCAACTCCCATATCATGTCTGCATTTGGGTCCAAATTCGGCACCTCACGACGGTTTGTTTTGTGTCTGCATTGCCGTGGTGTAAAACTGCACTGCATCATTCTGAGAGATATTTTTAAATTCAGCAGGATGCATTGCAATTCTATACCACTGGAAACTATAATAATAAAGGTGCTGGACCATGAATTTATGGGGGACCAAAGGTGACAAAATTAATTAAATAATTAAATTAATGTGTCATTAAATGTTTCATTTATTAATTAAATATGGAATTAAATCAATCAATGTGTTATTATCTTTATATATATAGAAAGTTTAAACATGTTTTAATATAGCTGGATTACTAGTCACGATGACTAAGTAAAAACAATTTATGTTTATAATCATTCAGAGAGAGTGTTTTGAAGCACCTCCTTTCCTTTTTTTGCAGGACACAGCCAGCATTTAAATGCTCATCTGAGGGAGTTCTACTCAGCCTTTCCAAAGTTATTGCCATTTCACATCATGAAATTGAGCAATCTTGTTTTATTCCTCACTTTTGTTAACCTCGCCGCAAAATAGCAAAATCGTTCGAACCTGGAGGGTGCTTGCCACAGTCACTTGCAAACGTACAAGCATTGTTTTTGTCCAATAAATGTTACCTGAGCCTAAGGGGGGGTATTTGAGCTGAGGGATGTGCAATAAAGATGAGCATGGACGGCTGCATGAAACATACCCAAACAAATCTATTATGAGCCGTATTGATCCATAGGCACCTTGCTGCAGTAGGTCTGAGAGTTTTAGCGCTACAGTTTGTGCGACGGTGAACAAATAATTTACCATGAGATGTTAGATGTAATGGTGCAAAGTATGCCCGTTGTGTTTGCCATTTGGATCACTCCTCATGATTAAAACTCTCGTTGTGTTATGTGATTCTGTGCTGTATAATGCAATATGGACTGAGATGTTCACATGCTGCAAGCTGTTGGCTGTGCATAATGGTATGCCTGTTTTACGGCATTCACTTTTGTAATACCTACTCTTCTGAAAAAGAAATATAAAATAAGTATTTTTGAGAAGTATAAGGAGGAAGAAGGGCTTGATAAATAGCTGTAGAAAAAATGGTTATATTATGGGAAACACTTTGGTTACAGTATAATGGTGACAATAGGAATAATAAATATTATTGTTGTTGTTATGTAAAAGCCAATCATATATGGCTATTTCTTACGAATAACATGTGTATTAATAATATAGCAGTTAGCATAATAGTATATTATGTTTAGCCAAATTGTAAAAAATGTTGTTGATATTTTAATGTTGAAATGGAGAGAAAGGGGTAGGAATATAAAAGTTTATACTTATTCCTACTCCTTTTTGAACATATATGTCTAACTTATTACCAATAACTGGGTTGACGACCGTCTTAATTCATATCTCTTGTTGATTAATATGATTTTTTTTCTTGTTTGCTTCAATTGCTTTTTTTTCTTCTTATTTTTTTGCTGTTTACAAGTTTTGGCTTCACAATTTTTATTTTCCTTATTTTTTATTTTTATTTTTTATGCATGTTCGAAAATAAAATAAAAATCAAATCCAAGTTAGCCAAATTCCGATGACATTTGCATGTTGTGCAAAAAAACATGTTTTGGGATAATTTTTCCCCCTGGATTCAATTTAATAGTAAATAATGATTTTTTTAATTTTTTTTATGTTTAACCCATCCCTGCTTAACTGCTTCAGCAAGATAATGCCAACCCACATTGGCACGTGTTACAACACAGTGGCTTCCAAAGAGAGTGCCAACAGTTAAGATTTGTCTCCAACTTAAAACGTGGTGCATTATGGAGAGCAAAATGCAACAACAGATATTGAACATCACGCAAGAACAGGAAGTTTCCTTATGTTTAAAATTGTACCCAAAAAGTTAACAGAGTTCCAATTGTTTGGAAAGTTTTGTTGGCAATAAATAGACTCATTTTGAATTTGATGCATTAAAATGAGCATATAAAACCCTATAAAACCGATGTATCTGCCTCAGTGCATTTATTTCTTTCCCTCCTCTGAGTCTGGCCTTAAGCGATGCTGTGGCTGACACACTGATGTGAAAACATCTCTACACTTAAACTTAGCAACAGACGACAATAATTCCACTACATTACCTGGGTCGCACAAAGTCACTGCTGCTAGTACAATTTGAAACTTTCACGTTGGTTTTTCCAAGAATTTGCATGTTGACATTTTGACAGCAGTAGGAACCTAGATTGCACGAAAATTGCGTGTTCCAAGTTCACTGACAAAAGAAATGGGGACAGTAAAAGAAAAAGTAATCAGTGAAAATCAATACTGACATAAACTCAAAGTATAAGACACTGAAAAGTACAGCAGGAATATGTTTTTTTCCTATATTTCTTGTGCTGTTGTTGTTGTATCTTTTGCAGCACTTAAACCGAAAACGCAGAGTTTCCTATCTCAGGGCATGTCAACTCGCTGGTCAGGGTTAGTCTTGGTGTTTGTTGAACATGCTTTGTAAAATGGGCCCCAGTTCTTGTTGATTCTTTGTTGATGTAAACATATAGCCAAGGTCATACACAATGTGCAATGGTAGCCATAAAACCTACTTTGCTGCCAGTAACCATCTGTTATTATTTTCTAAACATAGAGTAATACAGTAATGTGTGAAAACAACAAGAATGTCATTGTCATTCTTGGTCTTTCAACAAGAAAATCTATATGGAAGTGAGTATTTAGTTACTGTAGGCTCCCCTTTCAGCTACAACACTTTCCTACAAGATTTTTTATGTCTGTTTATTTCGAAGAACATTTTTGAGGTCATTGGCACTGATATGGTACTGTGCCATCTTTGTTCTCATGCATCCACAAGGTGTTTGAGGGGGTTGGGTCGAGTGTTTCCACAGGCGGATGAATGGCTCAGTGACTTTGGACACGGGGTTGAAATCCCGGTCATGGAGAACTGCAGCATCCAGTTGGGTCTCTCAGCAAGACCCTTTACGTCGTTTCCCAGCCACTGTCGTGGGTGGGTTGCATCAGGAAGGGCATCCAGTGTAACAACTGTGCCAAACATATCATGTGAGTTACTGGCTGTGGTGACCCTTGACACACTGGGACTAAGCTGAAAGTCAGACAGAGACAGAGTTGAATGTGTCCACACCAAACTAATCTAAGGATGCCTTTGTGGAGCTGACTGTGCGGTGGTGCACGGCAATGCTGGACAAGCAAACTTTCTTAAATCATTTAATTGTGTCCAAAATGGTTTGTGTTGACTCAAACCAAACCCATGATATATTTAACGTACTGGATCCCATTGAAGGGTCGGTGTAACAATTCTTGGTGGCTTCCGTTTTTTTCCCAATCAGAATGAAGTTATGATACTTTTTCCCTATAGTCAGTCTGATTCAAAACACAATTAATGGTTACGTTTGAGCTAACTTTATGAATTAAACCAGATTCTTTTTGTGGCGATGGTGTGGACAACAATGTGCTAGTCAACATTTTTGGTTAATAAGTATATACACAAAAAGAGATACACAAAAACAATTGTCTGATTTGTCACCAATTGGACTAGCCAATGTCTACTGGTATTGAAAACGTATCTCTACTAGCTTTATTAGTAATTAAGATTGCTGTCCAATATTTTCAATTACGATTATTTCATATTAGATTGCCCCTCACGGTCATTGAGGCTCAAAGAATGAACTGGTTTCCACATTTTCTGTACATCAAGAAAGAAGGCAATGTGGCCAAGTCTGGTGCGATTCATGAAATATTACGTGCTTCTATAAAGTACATCTGCCGCACAAATCACCGACCTGAAATGGAGTACCTTGAGGAAAATAAGCAAAGTATTGCAGCTTCTTTCATGCCCCCGTGAGTGAGCAGCTCATCGCATTCAATGGCTCTGACGAACACTATTGCCTTCTAAAATTCATGCTACATCTTATTGTGAGTGATATCTTAAGGCCAAGATACACCAATCCGATGTCGGCCAACTGTGACTGACGCCTACCCTCAGTGGCGTCGGCCCAGACGTCGGCACGTCCAGTAGAAAAATTATGTAAATTCACACCACACCGACCCTGACTATTACGTACCTTAAGCGCATGCGCAAGAAGTAATTCCCCTCCAAACCATGGGCAGCGGTTATCATTATTTCTAAAGGCAACCGGAAACCTCTGTATGGGGGCGGGATATAAAAATGTAAAAAAAAAAAAGAAGTAATTATACTTACTAACTACAGTTACTATACTGCTCAAGTATAAAAGTAAATCCTACCTGCGTCCCCATGTCATGCCATAGTTTGGCTTTCAAACCTTTGTCGGCATACCCTTTGCGGTAACATCATACAATGCCGGTCTCTCTTGAACCAAAAAGACAAACATGTTCCTGATCTTCTGTCCAAACAAAAATTGGACGTGCAAATGAGAAACAAATAGCAGGGTGAGGACGTGCAAAATGAGCGGAAAAAAACATAACGGTCCAGGCTTTCCAATGTTTATCCGCGTTCGTCACTTCCTCTTCTTGCCCCATGTGGTAATTCGCTAGCTAATCACAGTGATCAAATGCCCCGACGCTGATTCAACATTTCGGATTTGCTGAAAACCACCCGACGTATACCAACTCGATCCAACTTCACGACAGTAATTTATACACTGATCAGACGCCGCATGCCGTCGACCAACCGCTGTCCGACTCCCGACGTGGGATTGATGTATCTAGGCCTTTATACCATAGACATAGAGAATTGCTTTACACATTTCAAATTTGAACTTGACATTAATACGGTATTTAAATGCCCTTACCTACCTTAAATGTAGCATGTCAGTGGCGGTATGTTGGTTTCACATTTCAATACATTTACATTGTGGTCATCTTTAATCCTAGATGATAAAGAGGTGTGCCCAAGATGTTTTTCAATATATCCATCCATCCATTTTCTTAACCGCGTAGTAGTATAAGGTAAATAGTTCCCATGATCCTAATCATGTGGCTACCAAGAAAGTATCTGTTTCCGAGCCCAAATATCCGCACCTTCCTTGAAAAGACTTTCACCAAGCGATGTCTGCTGCATCCAGTGTCATCACTTTCTGTCTCCAAGTAAATTATTAAAAGCTTTTTTTTGCTTCACAATCTCCTTGCTATTCTTTAGTAGGCAGCTGATGTGGCACACTTTATGTGTCTCACGGTACTCCCTTTTGATTTCACACTTGTTTGCCAAACGGCATACCTTTAATAAAATCACTTTTTCCACAGCCCTTTTCTCATTTACCTTTGAAAGGACGTATTCATCTGATTTAAGTGCGGCACACCATTAGCGACAGATCATCATACTTGATGTGCATGTGAGAGGTGTGTGTGTGGCGGGGTGGACTAAAGAGGTCACGTGGGTAATATGTTGTCATGGTCTCTCCACTCTCTCCCTCCTTCACCATGCCCCCATGTCTTAGAAATTGCTGAGTAGGGATTTTATAATGAGAGAACAGTGACGTGGAGGAGGAATAAAAGGGAAAACTAAGCAGAGTGGCTTGCTGTGGTTTAGGGGGGGAGAGAAGAGGAGTCATGAGATCACCTTATAGAGAGGGAACATTCATGGCCAAGGTCTTCACTAATGAACAAATTATCATGCAAGGACTCACTCTCCACCTCCACCCCCTATGGGCTTGCATCCTGTATCTTTTCTCTCTTCCCCCGCTCTACTCTCTCTCTCTCTCTCTCTCTCGCCCTCTCTCTCTCACACATTGTCACTCCTTCACTTGACCCCCCCACCCCTTCTTACCTCTCTCACCTTTATCTCGCTCTCTGTACTTGCTCAGCTCGGTCAGCTTGACCTTGGCTTTTGCCTCTCTCAAATCCCCCCTCCCCATTGCATGTTGATTTTCTGCCGCATTCCTGTTTTCTTTATCTATGTTGCTTTCCCTCCTTTCCCCTGTTTACACCACCACACCCCGACACCCCCCACGCCCTCCTCTTTTCCAAGTTCTTCCAGGCCTTAGGCAGTCGTCTGCTACTTTAAAACCTCTCTATCAGCACATCCCTGCAATAGTCCGGGCTGACAGTCACTTTCACTGCAGAATTGGCTGATTTACCACAGAGTCACACACATGCACGCACGCACAAGCACTTACCGTTATGGGCGGCACTAACAAATAAGAGTGTGCGGCTTTGCATACGCATATCTTCTACATCTCTAATAATGGCAATAGAGTCTCATACATGAATACTTAATTTCAAATGTGCATGTATGTCGGCTTCAAGGTGTGTCGCCTCCCTCGGTGTGTACTCTCCAATTCTCATACTTGCCCTTCATCTCTGCATTAGCAGACATTAAACACAACAGTAATGCTAAGGTCGCACGTTTCACGATGCTTTTGATTCCACAGTCTGTTGAGCAAGATTGCTGTATTTACTGTTCTCAATCCCGGCCTTGAAGTGACATTCATGCGGCCTGGGGGCTACATCATCTCTATAGCAGTGCTGCATTGTGCCACAGTGCACTGGGAAGACACATGGTCAAGTACATGCTATGAACTTGTCAACAGCTAGTGTAGATTGGAAAGACAATGATTTGAACTCTAAGTCACATTTCACAACATGTCTGCAAGTGTTTGTAAATGTGTGCCTAAACAAAAACAATAACTGCTTTTGCAAATTCCTCAAGTGGTCATTTTAAAATAGTATAGCAGTTGAAAGGGTTGTCACCAGTAGTAATAATTTCATCAACACACAATATTAATCGGACGAAAACTATACTAGACTAGACTAAAACCTGTATTAAAAAAAACAATAACTGGGACTAAATCATTGTGAATGACTGTGAAGTGACTAATGAAGACGAGACGAAAATGTACTAAAAAAAACTGGACTGAAATCTATGGACATTTTAATTCATGAACAAAACGAAATGAAAATTATATGATTTTGTAAAATCTTGTCTAATCACCCCCTTTCAAATCTGCAGCTAGCGAGTGCAACATGCACAAACACATGGGACAGACAGGAGGTGGATTCACAGTGAAAGGTTAAAAAAAAAAAAGATGTAAATTATAGTCATAAAATTAATCCAATGGCTATAACATTCCAACAATAATATTAATCCGACCGCTAACGAATGCTGGATAACTTACTAGGTCATAGCATGGAGCCATAGTAGCCACTTGTTGATATACTGTAATTGTGCGTGAAGTTGTTTTTCATAAAAAAGATGAGAGAAAATTTCATGTGAAATAGTTTTAGATCCGAAATGTTCAACATTATCTGCTGACAAAAAAAAATGACAGAGGTTAAATGATTGTCCTGACTAAGACTAAACTAAAATGTTGACTTTTTTTTCTTGGACTAAAATAAAGACTAAAATGCTAGATTTATAGTTCAATTAAAATGGACTAAATAAAAACGGGATGAGGTTGACCATGAAAGCTTTGCTACATTAATAAAATAATTTTCAGACCTAAGATGGGAACAGGTGTTTTGCCAATGTTTCACCATTAAATGTTTTTTGCCAATGTTTCACCATTAAATATATGCCAATGTTTCACCATTAAATGTAGTTGAATAAAAATGGACTAAATAAAAACGGGATGAGGTTGACTATGAAAACTTTGCTACATTAATAAAATAATTTTCAGACCTGAGATGGGAACAGGTGTTTTGCAAATGTTTCACCGTTAAATGTCTGTTATCGCTAATTTGCAACATGCCTGTGTTTATATCTATTTAATGTGCTATAGTCAATTTAACACTCTCAGCTTAAGTTAGTATCTACTTGAAAGCCAACACACATTTTGTTTTAATTATTGGAAATAAATTCAGGTGTCAAGGGGTGTACATTCAACATCATATACTGTATTTCATATCTTTTATGCACTTTAGCTGCATCCTTTTTTATTCACCATCCGTTATAGGCATAGAAGCAAGACACAATGTTTGTGTCTGAATCATTTCAAGAAGCTATTGCAGTGCCATATAAGAAGGCAAGAACAAACAGAGTACCGTGTATACAGACAATCCTGAGGTGCAAGAAAAGAGGAAAGGACTCGCTCTGTTGATGAAGCACAGCAGTGACAGACCTCGGCGCATGATAAAACATAACACCCAAGGGAAGGAAGGATGACAGTGGAAAAAGAAAGAATTTCACAAATATTTTTTCCACAGTTCCCTCTCAGCTAATCTAACAATGTGATGAGTTAAACCATTACTGCAAATATGTTCATGGTCACTAAATGTAGTTCAAGCAAACACTGATGAATGACTTTCACTTTCCCCTCGTTTTGTCCTAAGTGACCATTTTGAATAATGGATGCAGAGTGTCCAGGGGTATGTAACTTTTTTTCAACAAACAGCCAGTGCCTCACTAAAGACGTAATATTGCAATCATGCACGAATGTGTTCCTTTATGCTAGATCACTTGGAATGCTACTGAATTCAAATGTATGTTTGTTTTTTTGTTTACAAGATGAAATAGCTCTGTGTATCTGGCCTTGAATTCAACACATGGGAAAGGTTTTAGTTTGTAGAAAACATCTCTCAGTATTCGGTTCCAATTTCAAAGGAAAGTGTAACTTTTTGTTGATTTAATTGGACCTTTTCCTCTCCTTCTGTGAGTGATCCTTACACCAACTGTGGTCCTTCACCCAAGCCCCACCTAAAACTTTTTCCATAGAATTTAGGAAAAGTAAGTCAGACAGTGACCACATTAAGATGGCCTTTAAAATATCCTATAGATATTCGGAATGCAAATGAATTTTGGCGACCTGGATTGATCTGTGAATCCCATCAGTAAGCAAGTGTAGACTGTCACATCATGCATGTATGCGTATAAAGGGAAAATAACCATGGTTTGATATGTCCTCATGTAACCTCTTATGTAAGGATATGTTGTTGTCCTGAACTGTTGTACGAATCCAGGTGCCCAACAATCTGGGAATAAAGGGCGGAATCAACCTGGGAACTCTTCCTTGTTTATATTATAGTCCTCCCAGCTTCGAAAACATGTTTTCGAGGGTGCCTGGGAGAGGGCTTGGCCAGCCCGGTTTCTCACACTCACAACTTTGTGTTAACGAATAAAAGACGGAGCGGCACACGGTGTGGGTAGAGTCAGCTGTGGGATACGTACGATCGCCCAGCCGTTAAGAAGCTCGTTTTACCCGCACCGTCGGCTCTCCGGTCTAGTGTCAAGGTAAGCGCTGATGATGATTATATTATGCTGCTTAGCGTTGAAGTGTGTTGATTGCTGTTTGCGGGGAATAAAGGGCACATTTGTTCTAGCACAGTATATCAGTCTCTGTGTATTCATTGTTACCGCCGATCACTCACGATCCTGCATAAAAATATAAAAGTGAAATAGTGTTTTCCACAAAACAGCGTATTACATCATTCCTCCTATGAAATTTAGAATATCCTCAGCAACAAAACTCGTATGAGGGTGTCTCAACACGACTGTCTACAAACTGACTCTGAAAGTGAAAGGAAGTTTTTCCACCATCAAGCAGCTTGACTCTAATAACTCAAATTCCCTTCAGGCCGCATCCAAACGTACGACAGCGCCCAAATGGATTCAGCCACTTCAATCCTTTCATAAACACATAATCCACAAGATGACCTTTGGTAGTATTACTCAGAGAATATGACCCTACGTGTTGCAAAGCTCCATATCCAGGGACACATCCCTCTAATCAAGTGAGCTGTCTTTGCAAAAAATAGTGTAAGCAGGCTCACAAATCAGTTTCAGCATTGTGAAAACTGGGGAGGACCACTCACTCCTTTGAAGAGAAAATGCTTTAGCAAGTGTTGCAGTGCAAATATGTTTTCAAGACTGCAGTTTTCTCAGAACTCGAACATGGCTTCATTGAAAAAGCAGTAACGAAAATCTTGTTTCTTTCTTCTTCAATTGAGAGAGAAATCAGCTGTTCTTTTAAAGTCACTGCCCTTTTCCAAACAGATTGTCATCTTGCATAATCAGACAGTCCAATTTAGTGAGATGAAGACGCCTCCAACTACCCAAAAATATATATCGCTGTCAGGCTGAAATCTTGTACCTCCAAAATAGTCACTTTTCAGGATATGCCAAAAACAGCATGTCTGTTGAACCATCGTGACATTGCGTCATTAAAGAGTGCAAGCCATTTTCAACACTTTAGATTGGTCGATATTTTGCAAAAATACCATCAACACATGTGGACTGTTCAACGGCAAAGATTTTTGAAAATATAAAATTGACAAAATTTGGACTACAATGTCATCTCTGTCACGACTGCGGAGTGGAAGACCCAAATGCAGGGAGGCAGGAGAACCACGGCAGGGATGCATGTTATACTGAAAACGACTTATTTAACAAAAACACTACCAGGGGTACTAGGTAAACAAAACCAACAAAGATCTGAAAAGACTAAAAAGCAAAGTAACAACAAAACACAAGAGTGGTGACAGCGACAATCAGCCAACAAAGACTGAACAAAACCAGGGAACTAAATACAAGCCAAATGACGAGACAACGAGAGACACCTGGACAAGACACAAGTGGCTGGGGGAGATGATTGGATGGCACAAGAGAACAAGATGACGAATACAGGTGCGAACAAAACCTTACAAGTCAGACAGGACACCAATCATAACAATCTCACATTGTAAGTTTTTCTCAATATAATTTAACATTTTCAATGACAACATTCACACATTCACTCCTTCAATATAATTACACCACATTATTCAATAAAATTCAATATCATATCAACAAAAGTTACAGGTCAACTGTAGTCCATTGGTTAGATCAGATGACTAGTGTGTAGGAGGCCAGAGTTTGAATCCCGATTTAAGTCCAAGTTCAATTTCATCTCATAATCATTGTTCAATTCAATCAATTATATATATAGTGCCATTTAATATATATTTTTTCAATATAATTTCATATTTTTAATGACAACATTCACAACATTTCACATGCATTCAAATATTAGCATTCATCTTTCAGCATTCACACGCAATTCCTCTAGAAATTGCACATATAGTTTATTAGTATTTTCACTTATGACCTGGGGGGAAAAAAACTTGCAAAACATTAAAACTTTTTGGGGGAAAAGCTCAGACATTTGATGTGCCACAAATCGAAATCCTGGACGGACTGTTCTGTCTTCCCCAGATCAATTTGTGAAATTTGTATAAGCAACAATCTGCTATGGCATTTTAATAGATTGTACCTTCCGCTCTGAAAAACCATCCGCAGTTATTTCAGTATCAGAAACTAATAACATCACAATCCCAAATGACCTCAAGGTTAGGATTCTCTTATAAGGCACAGTCAAAAAGCACAATGCAGACAATGACGTGATCATCCATCATCCATTAGCATCTACCATTCTTCAGACCTCTTTCTATATTCTTTTGTCAGAATCCGTGCACTCTTATCGAGAGACTGTATGATCATCCTTCAAAGCAGATCATTGGTTCCAAAGAAATAATGGAACTCACTTTGTGCAAATCTATACTTCTGCACCTCTGTTGTCATCTAAAATGTGTCCTAAACTTGATGAATTTTGTTTTCCTCCTCATTTCAAGCATCACACTTTTTCTCTTTTACCTGGTTTTCACTTCATCAGGCTTAAGCACACGAGCTGCCTGCGGAGCACCGTCAAAGCCTGCTCCAAAATGATTACAACCGCACTCAGAGGACTCTTCAGCCTCAAAACAGACTAAGGTCCGCTGGAAGCATCATCTCGCATCCTGAAAACCTTCTGTTCTCCATAACTTTGTTGCCTGCAGCGCCGTGATAGTGGGAGAATTTTGGCCCCAAGGTTTACTGTCTAGCTCCATTTCTCCACCTATGAAGTGCGGCCACCTGTACCGCACAACCTTCATGACTTTTCAGCACATAGTGATCTCAGAACAAATATTTGTTCAAGTTCTTTCTGCGGTAAAATATTTGGGGTAGCGGCAATGCGGTGGACCCTTTAAAGAGCCCCAAGGGAAGTGCAAAATAAAATGCAACTAATCTGTAAAAGATTTGGAGATTGAATGCAAGACCCAGAGTAATTCTACAGTTAAAATCTTGTTTTTAATTTTTTTTATTTATTTTTTTCTGAAGAGCTCAGCATTGTTCATTCGGTAATTTTACCGATTTGACATGTCATCATCATTGCTCTCTCTTTAATTATTTTATTTTTTTTTTTGTATGTGGGTGAGTGTATGTATGTGCATGTGCGTGTGTGCGTGCGTGTGAGTGTGTATTCATTAGTTCACCTAAAACCTATTAAAAAAAATCCCATATCGTTCACCTAAACCGAACACTTCCAGCCAGAGTCGTGAGGCTGTCAGGAGACCCGAGGAAGGACCAAAGAAAAGAAAGGAAAGTGAAGTCCAGCACCGATCTATTTTTTAATTTGAATGAGAGAAAATTACAACAAACAAAACACCTACCAAAAACTCATTTGAAATGGATATACTTGCTGAAAAAAATGAAACCTATCACTTTGAAATAGAGGTGTGATAAATAATGAATTGCTGTTTTTATGTGTTTGTTGCTAATATTAGACAGATTGGTGGCTAATTTAAAAACCACCATGAAAGGCATTTTCCAGATAAAGGGGGACATTGCTGGCAAGCTACAATGTAAACATGGCAAGTGTTAAACCGTCCCAATCGAGTCCCAGCCTTGAGGTTTGTCATTTGCCTTTGTTTGAATAGCACTCTCTTGTTCTCGCCATGTCTCAGCAGCAGCCACAGTTCAACATGCGCTGCTTCTATCTTATCTTAAGTGTCTTTTCTCCCTGGGGGCATATGAGAAAGTGAGATGTGGGGTGATACAAGGGCCAAGAAATAAAATAAAAAAAGAATACATCAAAGTAATTGTGGCGCATATGTGGCATATAATGCATGTCGATATGTGGCAGCCTATCTGTGAGTGTGTGTCTGTGGTTCAGTTTGTTTACCTTCTTGTGTGTGTTAGTGTAACCATTGAGGTGTGTGTCCATATTTTATCATGGCCCAGATGATTCAGGGTAATTGCTCGGTATATGGTGACCTGTCAGTTCACATCACTGCGACTGGAGAAGGGGGCAAGAGGGGCAATTTATTCCACCTTCCTATCACCCCTCTTCTCTCCTTTTAATGGTGATTATGAATGATTTATGGTCTACTAGCATGCATAGGTGTCTGCATGCTACAATGAGGTGTTAATGTGCACGTAAGTATATAGTGCAAATAGTGGTTCACCAGTGAGATTATGTGTGAATTTATTTGTAGTTGCTAAATTATTTTTGTTGAACCATAGTTCCCAGACAAAACAAAAACACAAACTCAACACACGAACCTTTGAACCCAGTCCACAATGCCACTATAATTATTTTAATAATAATAATAATAATTATATATATATATTACACACACACACACACACTCTCACACACACATACATATGGAGGCAGATTTTCTTGTCATTGCAACCGTCACAAATACAGAGCAATGAAATTCATTTTATGGTTTCAACCCGTCCAAAAAACATGAAAAGACGATGACACCTAACATAGAGAGAGAACAGGAAGGCTGACGAGTCGCTACGCAGCGCCTCGATTTCTGAGATGAGAAAGGGAGAAACAAAGTGAATGAAGAGGAGGTTGGGGTGAATAGCAATTCTCAAACTTTGCTCCTATAGGGGAGCACAGTGTGAGTCCTGGAAAAAAAAAACACCTTGGCACATAGTGACATTATAACAAAAGACATAGCAGCAAACTTTGAAGACTTGCATGCGTGGGAGAGGGTAAAGGGGAATGGAGGAGGGTGTGTTTGACAATTTGACACCCTGTCCTGCAGCTTACACCCTTTTCAAGACGGATCCGCCTTGCACCTGGGCCGTCACAGGGAGAAAAGGTTTTGGGACTGCCAAAAGGTGGTGATTATATACTGTATGTAGTCTATATATTTCACTGAGAGTCATGTGGTGATTAATTTTGAGGTATATTCTTTTCAGATTTTGTTTTCAATTCAACATTTTGTGCCTTTTGTGGTGTTCAGCATTGCAAGTTATGTTTTAAGCTATGATCTACTATTATGTAGCCTACCTTTGTGGTTGCTCCCTACCAATTATTTTTCATGCCTGTGTTGTTTACCCACCTTTTACTGTCCCTTCTTAACTCTGAATTCATGAAAGACTCTCCTATTGGTAAATATGGTTTGGTAGCAGAACATTTGGTTTGCTGGCTGAGAGTGTTACTGCGAATCCTCTGGCATTTGGTGGAGCATTAAAAAACAGAAGGATTATTGTGTGTTTAAAAGACTGAGAAATAAGGATTAACAGACTCATAGCAAGAGTTAGCGAGAGAGAGAGAGAGGACATTAGACATAAAAGAAAAGCAAGAGAAATGCTTGTGCGTGGAACGACATGCCCGTGTGTATATATGTGCCATTGTGCATTCTCCATTTTATGGAGCCTTTCATCCATGGCCCAGCGGTAGTTGTAATTGGTCTCTGATGGGAAAGACCCACTGGGTTTCGACAGACTTTGAATGGCGCCTTTAAATATTTCAGTCCGGCCAAACGTGAGGTCTTTCGCCTCGGGCTCACTTAGCCGGCTGACCTCTCTTCTGACAGAGAGCAAGAAAGAGAACCTCATAGGCTCAACGTGACATCTCGAGCTGTTTTCATATGCTCAAAAACCTTTGGAGGTGGGGTTGAAAGTATGAGTCACAATTGGAGCTAATGATATTTGGTACCGTACGAGACTCGATTCTATGAGCTATGAAGTGAAGCTGTCAATGAGTTTTAAACAGCCTATTACAATCTGTAAGGACCAATTTACTTCCTGACTACTAGAAATGGGAATGATAATTGATTAAATTGTGACTGCGTTTTGGGTTTGGTCCATGTGATTTTGTTGGTTACTATGCAGTTGTTATGGTCCTGTATTTGTGACCCTTATTTTGTCATATAGGTTTATATTTTGTCATATGAATATTGAGCTTCTCAGCACGTCGAGGTATGTTCGACTAGCTGTCTTCCATGTGTTCTGCATCCGGTCAGAGGTGTCTTGGTCAAGGTTTCTTTGTTGAGGTTTCTTCGTCAAGTTCTTTCTTCGAGGCCATCTGCATCCAGCCCTTGTTCTCTGTTTTTACTTTGTATTTTTGTTTATGAAAGACTCCTTGTTTTTCAACTTCCTTTTTTGCCCAAATTACGCACCTCTCGTGTCATATTGTTAATTATTGAACAATTAAAGCAAATTGAGTGTACAGCTTGGTTTTATCCACCAGTACTTTTTCATAATGTAACAAGATCCAAAATTTGAATTGTTCTTTGCAGTGGTGTAGAACTGCTGCTACAATAGGTCGAGTAATATTAAGCAGTTCGGGTTTACATCATAACATAGACTTGAAAAAAAATTTGTGCTCTTTTATTAATAAAAATTCTTTAACCTCAAGTCAATCAAAATCTTTAACATGACGCCATTCAACAATAAACTATCAACTTGCAAAATGTCATTTTTGCTAAGAAGCATGTGATTTCTTTCAAACTAACATTTGCCGGTTGACAGATGTGATCTGAATGGCAAGCGTGTCACAGTTTTACAAAATATTAATGAGAAAAAAATGTCACTCTAATGAAGTTGTCCCTTATCATACATATTGCTTGGTTTCTAATTTTGAAAATATCTCTGCATTCCCAACTTAATTAAATTATCAATCAGGGGTTGGTTCTCTGGCTCTTAATTGTCAATAAATCTAGAATTCTTCATCTCATCAAGACATTTTGGGTAATTTGATGTTTCCAACAAGTACATGAGGAATTAAACCTAGCAGCAAAGTTTGACAGATCAGTGATCTCTCAGTTGTTATTCTCCTCTGGATGAGCCAAAAATCAATGTTCGCTTAAGGCTTGCGTCCCAATACTTTTGCTCATAAAGCAAATTGGATTTTGTCAAACGGTATTATTCGTTAAAAGCAGTGGTTGTTGCTGGTCGTTCAAATGAGGGGAAGCTCATTCTTGACGCCTCAGACAGATCATCCAATGTCTGGGCCCGCTGTTCCGTAAAGCCCCAGAAACGCTGAGCGTCCAATGGGCGGGAAAAAGCCCGGCATTTATCCAATGACCATCCGCATTTCGCAGCAATGGAACAACCCACTCTACAAAGCGGTGTCCGACTGTGTAAACAAATAGAAGTGCTGTGGCACCCCAGGGATGAATAAGAAGGAAGTCGTGTCAGTTACGTGTGATAAGTATCTCTTTCTGACCAAAAGATTAAGATATTCTGGCGCATAATGACGCAGTGCATTTCATCACTTTTTTTCAGGGAGAGGGGCATTTAGTGGAAGCTGAGTTTCCCTTGCAGTCGTAGAGCAATCGCCACTGGTCAAAAGGTACTATCGAAGGTGATGGAGTGTGACTTTTGAACCCTCTAATAAGCTCTAATGAGTTTGATTAAAACCCTGGAGAACCCACGGGGTCAAATTTGGCCCCTATAAATTCTGCTACTCAAATAACAAAGACCTTTTTTTCTTTTTTTTTCCAAATTTAACTTCAAAAGTCCAGAGTGCCACTTTTGACCCCTGCATGGGGCCATCTAGTGGATGAAAATTGCACTTACATGAGCCAGAGTGGTGGTGACAAGATGGCTGACAACATTCTGTTTTGTTGAGCTGGAAATCAATCCAAACAAAACCATCTTATCAGCAAACCATCAGATGGTAAAATTGTGTTTTTTTTTTGTTAATCTATTTCATATCATGTTGCAGAATGCCTAGGAGTATGTTTTATATATATATATATATATATTGATAAATTAGCAACTCTGAGCTAGTTCAAAAAACAAGGGTTAAAATTGAAAAAAACATATACTGTATTTTGGTGTTCAGTGAACTTATAGCAGTCATTTAATGTATAATTCATAATTTTCCAAAGAAGAAAAGGGTTCTTGGGTTCTCCAGGGTTAAGCCTGTGCAGATGTCCGATTTATTTGGGTCTTAGCCATTGTAAAGATAGAGGAGAGTCCAGCCCACCTTGCGCGGGGCTGTTGTCGAGCACTCATTCATTCGCCATCTCTGTGACACGCTGTCATTAAAGTGTTGTCTAAATTCCAGGTTAAGCTGCTTCCCCTCGAATCTCTTCTGTGAATCACATCCTCATTAAAGCATGTCTGCCTGCGTCTTGTTAAACGAAACGGGCATCTTATTTTGCACATCAGTACCGCAGCGTACCAGCATAACACCAGATATTTGTCTTGCCTTCATCCTTTACCGGCAACCTCTTTCCCACGTTGCGCCGCATATCTCGCATATACTTTCTTGTGGATCTCTCTCTTTCTTTTCCAAGCCTTGCTGTCACTCTTTTCCTTTCCATCCACCCACTCGCTCCAACTTTTGTCCCATCCTCCTCCTTCTCCTCCTCTGTGGGATGTATCCTCCTCCCTCTCCAGCCTATTCATGCGTCTTCCACAGATACTACCCGGCGCAGGGAAAACAGATAATTCCCAGATTGTCTGCAGAGGTGCAGCAAGTAAAAATAGAGAAGGTTACCTTTTTCATGTTCAATTTTTAAAGGAATGTCAGAGATTTCCTCAACATGATTAAAAAGGAACACTGCTGACAAGGTCATAGAGAGACGCGCTCACACGGAGAGACTGGTCCAAAAACCCTTTGGGATGTGATGCTGTTTCTGAGACATAAAACAGCAAACCCCCCCAAAAAAACTGGAGAGAGAGATAGAGGGGGGCGGGGCGGGGGTTTGTTGGGGGGCTTGGGGTTTAAAGTGCGAACATGAATGTCTGGTTGAAAAAAAACGTGCTTGTCCTGCTCCCACGAAGGTGGAAGACTTAACTCGGGTCTTCCATATTTCTCTCAGCAGCTGTCATGTTTGTTGAGATAACACAAATTATGGCCTCATGTGTTGCCTGAATTCTGCATAGAAACATTTATTGGTGCTTGTATGTGAAGCCTTATGAAGGTTTAATGTTTTCCCTTTAAGCAGCCTGGTATCACTAGAGACCAATTATCTGCCAGGGTTAAGGAAAACCCCAGTACCAGAGACGGGAGGGTGTGTGTGGGGTTCTGACAAGCCTGCCGCATATTTCCTTCGGCATGCTGTTTGTGTATCCCGCATGTATATGCATGTGTGTCTGCATTATTAATCATTAGAAAAACTCATTAGCTGACACATTTATCATAAACACAGCCACTTTTATCATGTTTACTATCCCCCAAACGTATCAGCACAACAATTTCAACCAAAACGTGCTAATGTGAGGACTTGGGGGTCATGCACTGCAATTTAGCTGTGACCCCCCCATAATGTTAACATATTCCGGATGTGTCCCAAGCACTGGGTAACAATCTAACTATAGCAAAGACTGACAGGGTTGCAGTGGGACAAAGTGGAGTTGGCGTTTGGAATCTTGCATTCAGAGTGTGTCCGTCTCCAGAGGCACGGATGAATGGCCTGATTCTCTCTCCACCTCACTTTTTCGCCATCACTTCCCAGGCCTCTCTCTCTCTCTTTCAAACTTTCTCACCATGCAGGATTTGTAGATTGCTTCTATTTGACCCTTTTACATCACCTGCCATATCCAAGCCCTCAAAAGCAGTTTTGCAAAGTTACATGAAATCACAATTTTTTATATATATTTTTTTTACACGTAGTAAAATTATTCAGATCCACATACGTACAGTGGCGACCTGACAAGGAATAATTTGAAACAAATATTGCTTTGATCACAATTTTTTTTATCATCATTAATCGCATGACTTCAAAAGGTACCTCACGATTAATCACAAATTGTATATCTGTTTTAAATGTACTATGAAAATGTACAATAAAATATTTTTGAGTTTTCATACTCTTAACATAAAAGTGGACAAAAATATGAATCCATCTTTTAGGCATTGATACAGTAATTTCATAATAATTCATAAAATTGAGTTTAAATTGAAAAGATGTACTGCACTCTAAAAAAAACAAGTGTGACATTGATTTGCGTTGAGGCCATTTTTTCTGCCACTAGATGGCATATTTGCTTTTGTAAGAAAGTGACAGCTCAGTGCATTTTTCTTTTCATATTAAGAGCTATCTAATCTAACATGAAGTAACTTGTAAAATTCTGCACAATTTGACCCCAGTCTACTCAAATATATGCATTTTTATTCAATTTTCTACTGCTAAATTTGCGTTGCGACTGGAATTCTCCCAGTACAGGTGTTCCAAGTAAGGCACGGTCATTAATTGTGCGTTAAAAATTTTTGGGCATTAAAGGAACTTTAAATTAACTCAAATTAACGCACTAATTTTGACTGAATCCAACTGAACAAAATGTCAATACACAGTCAAACTCATTGATTATCCATGCTGCGAATGTTAAATTTTTGGCTGAGTTCTGCACTCTTGTTGAGATGATCAGATTGTCAGCCAACTGTCCACTTGCTTTAAATTCACATGCATGCAAAGTGTTATAGCAAATGGTGATACTTTTGACTACAGTAGTTGCAAATGTCCCAATTCTGTACATCAGGCATCATTTATTGATGACATGGACAGAATTCAGTGTGAAAGGTCTCTGCTGTTTGTCTGCTGAGTCATGCTTTATATCACAACTCTCAAGTGGAGCAGTGACATCTCTGGGACATTGGGCCAGCGAAAGAACAATGTTACCACTGAATCACCTTGACACATTTTCATTATAGCTCTAATGAATGGTGGCAACGTATGCATGTATGCATTAATATCACAGCTAAACATATTGATCTTTACTGATGTACCATCACAGGCCTAGTAGATGCAAACATTACTGACTTCTTTGTGCTGCATGATTCTGTTTAATTTTATTCAGACTTGAGTCAGTTTATTTTCAAACCAAGGCAGACATTTGGTTATACAGATCAAGTTTTGACCAGTATGTTCACTGAATCATTGCTGAATACTGCTCAGTAATGGTCCGGCCTTTTTGAAGATTATCTTTGTTGCAGACTCCAATGTTGGAGATACAGAACACGGTTACCTCCATTCATTTTTGCAAGAGTCTCTTGTTGGTATTTTATCTTAATAACCCAAGTGCTGACAACCTTAGCTAATAAACATGACATTTTGAGCTAATTATTGACAACGCTGGCCTATTTTTCCAAACAGAGAGTCATTGATGCTCACAAGTAAAATCAGATGACTGCATTAGAAACAAGCTTTTTAAGCTATGCTTCTTTTGAAGTATCAATGCAGTACTCGTGGTACTTTGGGCATTAGGGCATCGTGTCGAATCACCTTGCTGCCTATCATTACAAACTGAGGAGATGGGAAATAGAAAGTCATTATTCAAATATGAAAATGAAAAATAAAAAAATAAAATGAAAAGGTAGATAAACATTATTTATTTATTGATTGATTTTTCTATTTATTCTGACTCAATTGTGTTTTACTCCAACAACAACAATATAAGTATTGTTAATGCATAGTGGACCTAGGTAATATAAATATGTTTTTTTACCTTATTTATACCTCCTGCTACATAGCATAAAGACATATTTAATATTAATGTTGTACAATAAACATTTATGTATGTCTATAGTCTCATAAATAAGCCCTCATAAATACTATAGCTGTAAGGTGTTGGAAAAGCTTGGAAAACGATATTAAAACCATTTGAATTTGACCTTGTGTACTGAACAACATCATCTGTTGTACAATTTATGTAGACACCCTGAGTACATGCTGCAACATTCTTCCCCCTACTGATTTAGTGAACTGTTTGAAGCGCCAGAAAATACTTTTTTTTTTCTTTTTCTTTTTTGCTTCACTCGTCCTTGAGTAAATTTGAAGAGGGTTTTGCTTAAAAGTAAAGCCAGTCAAGAGAATAATTTCCCCAAGTCTGCATGCACAAGTTTATATCCTGAAATCAATGCTGAGGCAAACTCATTAGGGACGTAAACTTTTCTGTTTTACACTTTTTTTCCCCACATTTAAATAACCAAATATAACAAAGATGTGCTCATGTAGTTTTTTCCCCCCCAGTAGCAAGCCTAAAACTGTGTCCATATTCACTTTTGTTATTATTTTTTGATTTATTTTTCATGTTAATATATTATGATACAGCATTACAGTATATGGAATAAAATCCCTGATAACTTTCTATGTCTGAATCAGAAGAAGCATGCCAAAGCTTTTAAGAAAGTCTTCCAAAATGACAAATGTCTTCACCATTATCCCCCATTTGTCCATTTATTGCATCTTACTTTTTTATCTCTTTGCAGGCTTTTAGTGAGGCAATTTTGAAGCATTGTCTGACACTCCTCCCCTTAGACATGGTGCAAAGACTTTTTATATATATATTTATTTATTTATTTTTCCAGCCATTGCCAAAGCTGAACACCTGAGTCACTTTCTTATGTCTCCCAGCACTAAATGTATCCCCCCCCCAATCCCTCTCATCCCCCCAATCCCTCTCAACTCACTTTGTGTGCATCACTCCTCTTCTACCTCACCTCTCCTTTCACCTAATGACTCCCTGGAGTCCACCCGCACTCCCACATCTGTCTACATGTTTATTTTAAATCTCTTCCCATCTTGCCTTTCTTATCTCCTTAACATCCAAAATGGATAAAAACAACACCTTGAGGGGGGGATACATGTAAAAATAACTTCAATGAGGCTTCAAAAGGCTGGGGTGTATACATGCATGGATACGGACGTAAATATGTACTGTATATACACTATACCGGTGGTGGATGGATCGCACTATGCACAAGCTGCTGTTTAAAACTCTCCGGGGAAGAAGAGGGAGGTTAGCAGTCAGGACACATACGCATTCAAAGACCAGTACAACGTTGTTCACACGCCTTCTATAATTAGACCGCAGGTCAATGCAAAAACTTTGCAGCGTCAGCAGCTCTAATGCACACATCCCACGGTGGATAATATATGGTGAGGACTAAGCCGCATTTTTAAAATGGTCTTCTCCACAAGAAGAAAATGGAAAGATTAGATTATATTTGTGTGCTGCGTGGCATTTTTGTGATCCATCGGTTACTTGTTTTGAAATGTGAAGAGAAAAGCCGGGCATCATGATGCAAGAAAGCAGCTTTAGGTAACAGAGCCAGGTAGAGTTTGTTTTTGTATTCTTTTTATTTTGTTGGTTGTTTGCTAATATGCTCATTCCAATTTTTGATAGCTGCGGCAGAAGATGTTTGGAGCCTCCTTTTTTCCTCTTTTTTCGCCTAGTTTAAATATGTAGAATATTCACGAAATTGGTGGTGTCATAATTGTGCCTAACGAAGGCTGTCCTCATTTGATTAAGCGTGAGAGCGCCTTCAAATGCAGCCAATAAATGTGTCCTTGTTATTATTTTGTATACACAAAACATGCTTTATGATTCATTGTGTTTCAATTAACAAGGAGCAGCAGTATAGAGCATTGTAATATGTACACTTCCTGTATTATGTTCCTTCTCTCATTATTGAAAGTTGAAGCAAATACTGTACTGTGAATTCGATCGATTGATTCCAAGTTTTCTGTGACCTAAGAGGCACAAAATCACTCATTCTAAATTTCTTAAACTTAAACTTTGAAGGTTCCACACTATACCGTACATAACATAACATATTTCATTTCATAGATATCATACACAAAACCACTTATTCAGCTAATTTATTTCTACATTTCATTGTTCTCATTACATTTATTCTTTTAAATGTACTCCTTGTACATCCGCCTGACTTCAGTGCAAGCAGCGTGGGTTCAATTCCCACTCATTGATGATGTGAATGTGAGTCCGAATGGTTGTCTGTCTCTGGATGTGCCCTCAAGGGTGCGGTTCGCCTTTTTGCCTGACGTTTGCTAGCTCTAGCCCTAGCTCACCTGTGACCCTGAGCGCGAGAAGCTGTATGGAAAATGGAAGGATGAATGTTAACCAAGTCACGCTGATCAAGGCACCATTATAATATTGTGATTTCTTTTTCAAGTTACAAAACATGAAGTATTGAGACAAAAACGAATATCAAACCGTGCTTGTTTAAAATTAACTATGCTCAACAGTCTTAAAACAACAGTTATAATTTAACATATAATTAGGGAGATTTTACTAGTGTATACAGAATGATATGTTAATTTCCCTTGTGGCTAATTGGTTAGCAAAGACACTTTACTCAGATGTTAGTCTGAAAGTGTCAATGTGACCATCTCTCTTGATGAGATGCCCAAACACTGTGTCAGCATTTTAACCTGCAACTCTGTCTGGCTGCAGCACAAGCGCTAAGTGGGAATGTGATCTATAATTTATGTCTGCTTCTTATGAGCATCTGTCAGGATGTTGTGTGTGTGTGTGTGTGTGCATGTGCATGTGTTTAAAATGTGTTTATGATGGGGGTTTACAGACTAGTTGACAAATGACATTTAGAGTTATACGTCAACTATCATGTTTTTTCCTTGAGGATGAGACAGAGTTGATTTTAGCAATAGATGCATGCGTTAATGAAACGAGTTGGTCACCTTCACTGATTTCTAGGGATGGCGGGAAAAAAAGCTAGGCAGGCTCCTGCACGATTTTCAAAAATGTTCTGGAGAGAGAGAGAGTAGGAATTACTTCACAGCACAAAAAGAGGTCCGTTATTTTTTGCAAACACTGCAAATTCCTACCATGCAGAACTCGCTGCTGTGTTGGGCAACCCCATGTATTTAGCACTAAAATTTACATTATGCTCTCTATATTTTAAAAAAGCACAGCGATACCCTCTTAATGTCTTGCTTAGCCTGTTTGGCAGCCTGCTTTGCATCATGATGGATATTCTGTCATACCTAAGATGTTTCTTTTGCCCGCCACACTTGATAATTTGGTGGCGGAAAAGCCACCAAACTTTATCCCTACTGGAACCATGTCTAACTATTGGTGCAGGTAGTGTAACATTATTTTGATGAATTTGAATGTAAATGTAGAAATACATATATTTTTTTTAATCATTTTTTAAATTATTTTTATTTATTTATTTATTTTTTAATTATTATTATTATTATTATTTTTATTATTTTTTATTATTTTTTAATTTGTATATATATATATATTTTTTAATTATTATTATTATTTTATTATTATTTTTAAAATTATTTTTACTTTTTTAATATATAATATAATATAATTTTTAGTATTTGTTTTTTAAGGCAGTCTCCAAGTGCCGTCTTCACAGATCTGTGATCTCCCAAGCTAACTTTACATGAGCCACCCATGGAGGTCTGATTGCAGTTCCTTACAAACATACTTTGTGTGCTTCCACCTCCTCTCTGGACTCCAGCCTATCAGTTTCTTCTTCAGTCATGTCTTGCACGCCGTGCGGGTCTACAAAAATAAAAAAATTTGGTCTAGCTTGACCCTGCGCAGATTTAGACTATGCTTCACGCTAGTCTAGCACTGGGCACGAAAATAGTGCCCTATGTGTTACATTGTGTCCTGTGGATATGTTTGTTATGTCCTACTTGTGAACTCATTTGCCAGTAGTTTCAAGGTGGTCATGGCAACATTGTTACTAAGGCTTTGCTTGAAGATACGTCGACAGAGGAAGCGGATCCAAAGTGAAAAGTGTTGTTGTTTTTTTCCCTCTTTGCACTCGGAGAACATCAAGTCAACCTCAATGTCGTGTTATTTTAGTCTTGAGATGTTTGCTTCTTAAAAGCACAAACATATTGGACATGCACACAAATACACACATTTATGTTGCGAGTTTATATCAATAAATAACAAGGGAATTAAAGCAAATCTCCATTTCACTCATTACGTGGACTTTTATTGAATTTTTGCACATCTCATGGTAAGTGCATAAGTGCATAATTGTTCATTCTCATGTCACATCATATTGACTGACAAAACGGAGGATTCTGGACTTTATAGCATTTACAGCACTTAAGTGTCTGAAAAAGACTCTGCTGGTTATCAAAGAAAAAAAGCACTTATGCAACTTGACTAAAATACATTTAAAATAAAAGAGAGGGAGAGAGCTAGAGAGAGAATGAGAGAAAGAGAGAGAGAGAGAGAAACAACAGCATATTATCAAGTCTTGAAAAATTATCTGCTTGTTTTTTGCTAACATATTTTGTTGTTCTTACAGTTGACGTAGTTAAGGACCTGTATGACAGTTAAGGAAGTTATGTTTCTAATAGTGTTTCATGATAGCGAAAGTTTGACCTTAGGATTTCTTATTTCTCTTTCCATTTTCCTGTTTGCAATGAGGAGAATTTTTTTTCCAAATGCCAGAAAAGCGACTAGCGAATAGCTTTTATTTTATTTTTATTTTTTTGCAGAGCAGCTTTGCAGTAACTTAATTTTAAGAGCAAATTTCTAATTATGAGGAGCAAATTTTCGCAAATTAATCCAAGGGATTTGAAGCAAACATTTTAAACAATGTAATTTATGATCAATATGGTTTTCTTTATTATAAAATATGTATTAAATAATCAAACTGCATTTTCTTGACTTGAGTCAAATGTTAATTTACATATATCCTCCATCCATCCATTTTCTTTAAATATATATACTGTATATATATATATTATCATGATTATTTTTCACTTTTTAATTTTGGCTGCTATTTTGCCGTTCAAAGTTGAAAGCTCTGCGCTTAAAAAAAAAATCACCTAAGCACTTAATTTCAGTTTCAGTTTCAATTTCTCACGTTTACATGTTCATTTTAGGTTAGCAATTACCATGGCTTCTCCTTCTTTCCCCGTCACCCCTTCATGAGAACAATACTTGTGAGAAATGTAGCTTATTTGTGACCACAGGCTAACTTTGGATCACGTTTAGTCGGTCTCGTAGGCAAGGTAGCTGGTGCGGAGTGTTGAGCCTTGAGCTCTATTCCAAAAGCAGAGCTATGAAAATCATAATAGATGATTACCCAAACATACTAATTACACACACAAAAACCTGCCTTCACCAAAGCACCATCTGCTGAATTTGATGGGGCACTGCCACACTTGCCCCTTTTGCATGTAGGCCACTGATGATGACTACAATGATGACGATTTACATGCTGAGGGATGTGTTCCTTGTGGCCGTTGCATATGTCTGCATGTTGTAAGTGGAAAAGACAGAGATGGTAAGAAATACAGACACATCCCCTTGATGTAAATATAGCAGCCATAACCAGACAACATAACATGTCCCGAAGGCTCCAAAAGAACAGAACTCGAAGACCAGTTACCTTGCATGGAAAACAAGCCCGTACGGTTGTCTTCATATATGCAAAAATAGTTGAATTATTCATTTTATCATATATTTATAATACCAATAAATTATTAAAAGCAGTAATGCAGTGATGCAGATGCAATTAGCAGCAAAACATTTTTGTTGTGTTTTTATAGTTCTCTCTCCCTCGTTATCATCCCCCATTGTTAAACAGCACCCAGTTTTTATGATAATCTTGTGTGTTGATTGCGGATTGATCTTCATCCAGGCAGCAGCCCCCGGGACTCATACACACACGTACTGCTGTACACAATAAGTACTCAATCACAGGCAGGAAGTTGGGATGTTGTACCACTCCTTGCACACGTGCAGAAATACTCTCTCTCACACACACACACAAACACACACGGAGGTACAGAGCTATTCATCTGTCTGGAGGAGGTCAAGCTTTGAGTTATGCCAGGATCTCCTGCCCTGGCCACAACAACCTAAGCGTGGGTGGTCGAGGTGTGTGTGTGTGTGCGTGCGTGCGTGTGTGTGTGTGTGTTGTGTGTCAAGACAGGAGGAGAAATGTAATGAGTGTATGGGGCTCTTGCAGGGCAGTTAAAGGTGGAAAGGGGAAAGCACAAGGTCTGAGAAGAGGTACGGCAGTTCAGCTCAGCCTGTGTGATCGCTTGGAGAAAAGTCCAATGAAGTGGAAGGCTGCAGCATTTAATATTAGAGAGGCAGAGAGGCCGACAGAGGTCAACAGCAAAGGAGCAAGATTACCTGAGCAGTAGCGGGTTGGTACAAAGAGGCTGCAGCGGCAAAATGTGAACTCATGATGTATCTAATGTGCATATTTAGAAGCACATGGGTGTGTACGTACGGGGTAAGTGTGTGTGTGTGTGTGTGTCCTGGCAACAGCAGAGGGGCAGATGCTGTCTGCACTGCAGGCCTACTGCTTTACAGCCTTCTGCGGAAATGTTTCAGTGCCAACCTGAGCTCTCATCCACAACCAATCATGTGCCTGAGCCCACAGTGGAACTGAATTAATGTACACACAGGTCATGTACACACTTGAACAAAAAAAAAAAAAGATGTTTTATTTATTCACACCTTTCTTCAGATCACTGAAAACAGACTTTTGGACATCTAGAATTGTGGAGGGACTTCAAAAACTGAAACTGGATCCAATATTTTTAGGGGGTTTCTCATAGCATGTGATCTAATTGTTGAAATCAAAACAAAAAAAGTCTTAAAACAATTTTAATTTTAATAAATTATTTAGGGGAGTCGAAATGAGTCGTTAATTTGAAGTTCCTTTAACACCACTAATGAATGAGTACTGTTAATATTAACGATTACGATAACGACGTTTGATTTTTTTTTTTTTTACTTTGATTTAAAAAAAATAATAAATCAGACCAATACCAATTTTCACACCGATACCAAATACCAATACATGTACTACTATTGATATTGATATTGATATATTGACAATTTAATTTAACAAATTGCACGCAGATACCTTTCTTTTTTACGCAGATGATGATTTACTGATGTGTCAAACAGCAGCAGTATAGCGCCACCTACTGCTCAGGATGACTAAATGTCAGATTTTCTTTGTCTTAAGTATTGGTGGCTGATATCGGCACTCACCCACCCTTAGCTAATATTGAAATGTAATGTCTTAACTCAAATGACAAATGGATAAGGTGAGGCAGAGTTGCCTTGTTTCAGGGTGTAAAGACTACTACACAACATAAAAACAATACACAGAGTTAATAGCATCATACATGACGGCGGTTTGAAAGTCGAAGTTTTATGTGACAATAAATGACAAAAACCCGCCCGCCTCAGTATTTTGATTTTTTTCGAAATTGTACGCTGTAATGAGTATTTTAGAGGCACTACTGAAATAAGTTTATTGTACCCTGTAATAGAGATATACATAAGTAATAATGTAGGAACTGTGTCTGGATCCCAATGTAACTGTGTACGTTTGCCAAAGTCTCTAAATCTTTCCAAGCAAGTTAAATGAGCAGTAAAGGGAAAGTGGTCAGCTTTTAAAAAGTCAAGACACAACATAATTACAGTACACCTTTATTGAAATGCTCACATACATGCAAGCATGCATGGGGACTCCCTAATAAGAAACAAGGCTAATAAATGGAAGGCAGTGACTGTTCATTGAGATGCAAGAAATAGTGCAAGGAAATAATAGAAGGGGGATGTTGAAACACACTCGCGCCCTCGCACACACCAGCCAGGGGGGCCGCCTAAAGCGACATTCAGGCATATTTTATGAGTAGCAATATAAACCATTTAAACATCTGAGCTATTGTGGCATTTAACATGTGGAACTTGGCTCAGCAAACGGCCCATACCTAGTATATTTTACTTCCTTTACTGCCCATCCCCCACCGCCCCCCCTTTTTTTTTATTACTCCTATCAGCTGTCATTTTCCAGAGCGGTCGAACTCGATCCGAGCATGTCTGCTGGCCATATCACATCGTCCTGTCCAATATGAGACTGTCACTTGCCTGCTGCTGCAGCCTCGATCACTTTACAGGAGTCCATCAAGAATTGAGGAGGGTGCGCTGTCACCAAAGAACACCCACCATGGCACTTTCAAAACGTCTACTTTACCTCTCAATTCAATTAATTTTCCCACTGTAGAATAGTAATGACGTCATTGGAAAATACTGTGCTGTAATCACCAAATAAGAAAGTCACATTAATACATTGTCATACCTTTTAGGGCTAGTAATCGCAGAGCAATTCTAGATACAATATTATTACAATATATTGCCAATAACACTAATAATATCACAGCATAACTTGCTAATGTTTTTATCCAGAAAAAAAACATTTACTATCAGCATTTATTATTATATTTTTATTATTATTTATTATTATATTTGTGTGTTTGACTGAAAAAGTTGTTTTTCAATCGGCCACACTCACATATCAGCATAAAAATACTTGATCTGGGACCAAAAAAACAAAAACAAATTTTCACATTTTCAGACCAAGTATGAGTACTCACTGACACCAATACCAAGAATCTGATACCACAAGTACTTTTGATACATAACCATTGACAGATCATATTTTAAAGAAAAGATCTATAGATACCAACACAGCATTTTTCCATAAAAGTGCATGAAATTAATGGAATTTCTATAATCTTTTTTCCATTTGTTCATAAAATTCATATTTTGTATAGAACACACAATACAAATAATTTAAATAAATAAAACACAAATATCCCGTGGCCAGAAAAAGTCCCAATCAAAAATATTTAGTTGTACAACTTATTTTCAAGCAATAAAGTTAAAATTTAAATTAAATACAACAGTGCTTCAAGTAACATTTGGGAAAACCTACCATTTAACCAGCAACAAAAGTTTGTCTTTTTTTTTCTGAGGGCACCGTTTAATTTAACTGTGGTGTCTCAGTCTGAACATATAATAATGTACATTAATTAAATAGAAGAAGAATGAATAAGGCACGAAGAAGAAATCTTCCTTTAGGGTGATTTTTTCTTAAGAATAGCATGGTCAAAAATTTGGCCTGGATCATTCCACGTTAAACTCCTTGGTCATATATTTTTATTTTTTTTTTAAATGTCATACTACGACACAATAAAGCCTAAACAGCCACACTTCTCAAAATCAGACATGACACAACTTCAGCAATCACAATTCAGGCTAGTTTGTTCGTGAAATACATTCAACCAATGCTCATTAAATGTTGTTTAGAGACAAAATTTTATGAGAAACCTCTGGCACATGAAAAAAAGTAGTTGTCTCAGAAGGTGTGCAATTTAAGGCTGATGCAAATTAAAACTGTTGGACCTTGGCGAATGTCTGCACTTCCACTTTCGTGACGTAAGGCTTAATTCTTTAGCTTGTCTTTGTCTGACAACAAAGTACAATTGTCCAAAAAAAAATCAATAGTGTAGCTTTAACGTGGCAAGCTACTAATGTTGTGATTCACTGGTTTGCGTGACTGACCAGGCATGCAGCGAAAGTTAGTGACAATATGAATGGTTTGTCTTCCTGGTGGCTGGTGTTGGCTGGGGTGTTATCTACCTCGAACCTAAAGTCATCCGGGGTAGGCTCCACCTCTCTGTGACTCTAAACATGATGAACTGTATAGAAAATGTGATGGATGGATAGCTTAAAATTTAATTACACTTTGAAGAGGGTCTTCTGCCCAGATTTAGTCATAACTGTTTTAATTTCCTTATTTCCTCAGTAGAGCTTTGTTCTGCGGATGTATCTTTGTGAGTGTTATCGCAATTTCTGCCAGGTGCAGTCAGTCATGACTGAAAAAACTCCTCTTTTCCTCAAATGGGCTTTTGTTTTGTGTCTGAATAGTGTTCTTGAATGTATCTCTGTACGTCCGGTCAACTCCGGTTGAACTGTTTACTGGAAACTGTGTGGTGCCGCCCATCAAGATAGTATAAGAATATTGTAAGTCCTCTGTAATCTTCGCACTTGTGAGAGGCTACAGCCATTGTCTGTAACTCGCTTGTGCCCGGAATATTCTGTAAAAATAAAAGCTTTGAAGGAACTGTTCATCGATCTCGAGCCTGTATTCAGATAACCAACATTCTCACAACCCGAAAGAAAACAAACACGCCGAGGAAAAGTTCTACTCCACAACAACTTCCAGGACAAAAAAATCATCCTCCATACATCATCCTTAAAATCGCGGGCAACAAATTAAAAGTTACCTCAATGCTATTTCCACAAAGGAATACAACACTTCAAGACAAAGTGAAGCCGGTCAGAGTAAAAGATAACCAAGGGGCATGGCAGGATAGCGATGCAGGAAGGATAGAGTGGATGGAAAATATGAGGGAAGAAGCGAGAGGCACATAACAGACGGATGCTGATGACAAACTTGAAAGAAGAGGAGGATGTGAGTGAAACAGAAGGAGAGGTGGAAGGCTGAGAGAGGTAGACCGATCACAACTGAGCTAAGAAGAGCCAACAGCTGTGAGAGCGCAATTTGATCCTACGGGGCCCCGTGTGTGTGTGTGTGCGTGTGTGTGTGTGCGTGTGCGTGTGTGTGTACGCAAAAATGCACAGGGGCACAAACACATGCTCACACGATCCAAAAGAGCCACATTACACATGAAATATTAATGGGGCAAAGCAATCAGCAAAAATGGAGATGGAGGAGACAGAGAGTAAGGCTGAGGGTGTAGAGAGGTGGCAATGTTAGAAAAGGAAGGATGAAACCAATATGTCTCCTTCCGGACCTGGGGTGACATGTAGACTATCAGCAAATTGATATGCAGTTTGAATCATCACCAGCATAATCAACTTGCACGAACTGTGTATTGGAAATGAAGTGTTCACAACATTAGGTGAAGTGGCATAAACTAAGAAAATGGTATAGACTGTGTGCGAAATGATAATATAAACTAGGGGTGTCAAAATTTGTGCATTCATTTTGAGTTAATTTAAAATTCCTTTGACGTCACTAATTACTAACGCGTGCCTTACTTGGAAAGCAAGTACTGGGGGAATTCCAGTCGCAAAGCAGCAGACACGTCCACGTCAAAATTTAGCAGTAATAAATGTAATAATAATGCGTACATTTGTGGAGACTGGGGTCAAGTTGTATTTTACAAATGTAAAAGTGTGCAGAATTTCACAAGTTGCTTCATGTTAAAGATTAGATAGCTCTTAATATGAAAAGAGCTGTCAACAACGTCTTACAAATGCAGTTTTGCCATCTAGTGGCAAAAAAATTTCCTCAACACAAAACACACTCATTTTTTTACAGTATATTACATCTTTTAATTTGAAATTACTGTATTAATGACTAAAATATGCAGCCATATTTCTATTAGGTTAACATTTTTTTCCACTTTTATGTTAGCAAGAGTATAAAAACGTAGGAAAAAAATATTTTATTGTACATTTTATTGCAGAACAGATCTAAAATGTGTGATTAATCATGATTTAACTATTGAAGCCACGCAATTAATTACGATAAAAAAAAAACTGCCTGGCACCCATAATTTAAACAAATCAAACAAAACAAATGCTTACCTATAGTGAAATATTTTTTATAATAATATATAAATGTTATGGGGGGGTCATCCAAAGCAAGCAAGAAAATACCATCCGACACTGCAAAGGAAACCATTGAAGCTTTAGCTACCAGAATCATCCCCTGACTTCTACTCTATTGAGAACTTTTGGAGCATCCATTGAAGATCTATAAGTGCGGATGGCAGAATAAATAAGTAATAAACAAAAGGAGCCAATCATTCGGAGGACTTGGAGTTTATTAGTGTTGCACTTGCAAAAAAAAGATCCTAAAGCAGCGAATCTTCAAGCAAAATTCAGTTGAGAACCCAATTTTTCCAAGCAAAATGCATGTCTTCTGATATATGTATTCGTGTGTGTGCGATAAAGAGCGCGAGTGCATCACTGTGTTAATTCATGATGATGAAGCACTAACAGTCAGGTGTGTTTGTTCACTTACGCTCCTTACTGCCCCTTAAAAGCTTTGAGTAATAATGCCATCAATCAGCGGGCCCGGCACCAACATGTGTGAGTGTGACAGAAAGGTCAAAAACACGGGGAGGTTGCGGAGAGCACAGGCGGTATCGCTTCGCCACAGGAGTTTAATCAGAGGGAGAAAATATGGCCGAGTGTTCACGCGCTCACGTACACACAAACGGTGAGGACATGAGCGTGAGTGG
This sequence comes from Vanacampus margaritifer, assembly GCF_051991255.1. Classification (NCBI taxonomy): domain Eukaryota; kingdom Metazoa; phylum Chordata; class Actinopteri; order Syngnathiformes; family Syngnathidae; genus Vanacampus; species Vanacampus margaritifer. The sequence goes on from NC_135438.1 coordinate 11,615,409, forward strand.
AGAACATGCATTAGTGCGCAGCAGTAGCTCGCCTCTAATGAAGAGAGGAAACATTGTGGAATAGAGTGTCTAGGCAGGTGTGAGGAGAAAAGAAGCAAATAATGAGATCAACGCTTCCAAGATTACGACACTTTCATTGCGGTTCTTAATCTGCTCAACCGACTTTTCTTTTATCACAGGGGATCATCTTCCCCCTTTAATTTCCTGAACTGTAATGCTGAGGCTTCGTTTCATTGTGTTGCGGTCAATATAAAACATCCAACGTCATTTTGTGAAGTGTTGTTCTCTTATGGTGAACTTATGTGGATGAAAAATGGATGTATAAACCTAGTTCTTAAGAGGGCTAGGCAATATGACCTAAAATCCATTTAATAAATATAATATAATTGAATCCTGCACGCTAATGCTATATAGCGCTATAGTCAATTTTAGTGGGAAAATGACAGTGGATTTTTTTCTGAATGAGTTCTACAATTATTCAGCAAAGATAAATTGGTCAAATATAACAACCAACAATAAAAAGAAAGAAAGAAAAGAAGTGAAGAGGGTCTTCTGCCCAGATTTAGTCATAACTGTTTTAATTTCCTTATTTCCTCAGTAGAACTTTTATCTGTGGATGTGTCTTTGCTAGCTGCCGGCATGTCTGGAGGACCTCCTCTATTTCCACAACAATAGACCATTTGTCTGTGGTTGAAGTCAATGTGTTAGTGTGATGTCTTTAAAGTATCTCATGTCCGGTGAACTCCGGGTGGGCTGTTTGCTGGGGGCTTTGTGGTACCGCCCTTCAAGATAGTATAAGAAGGTTGTAAGTCCTCTGAAATCTTCGCATTTGTGAGAGGCTGCAGCCATTGTCTGGAACTCACTTGTGCCCGGAATATTCTGTAGAAATAAAAGCTTCGAAGCAACTGTTCATCGATCTCCAGCCTGCATTCGGATAACCAACATTCTCACTACCCGAAAGAAAACGAACACGCGGAGAAAAAGATCATTTTTCTTCAACAGAAGGAAAGCTATAATATAGTTTTAATTTATTTGGCAGATCTCAAAACTAAAATTTAAAACTCAGCTCTCTATGGTGAAAACAAACACAATTAACAGAGCTGATATCATAAACATTTAAAATTCTGTAATTTGATGTACTAAACCATACAGGATCCTTCACCGATGCCTTCAACATGTTGTCATCCTGAAATCATGTTCACTTGCTAATTAATGATGCTTTAAAAAAGAACAACCTCTAATTAATTATGCTGACACTGTATAATACAGCACATGCTGCCAGCCTTAGCAGCTAATGGCTAGCAGATAGCCGCTAAATGGTTGGCAAGAACCGGCAAACGACTTTTTAAAGGCAGTTTAACAGGCAAAAATGTTGGAAGCCTGACAAAGTTGCAGTATCTACTCATCAATTTTAAACAAAACAGACTTACTCAAATGTGCTGTTTTAGCCGGTAAAATCATCACAGTTATTTTGACATAACTTTATCCCATAGCCCAAAATCTCACTTACTAATGTTTCTAGAGCAGAAAAGCTTGTAGTTTAAATTGAATTATCAAAAAAATGGAAAAACAATTGGTGATTTGTTATTTTCTCTTCTGTTTTTTTCTCAACATTTTACAAATATATATTTTTATATGGCTAATATGGCCAAATCCAATATTGTGGATGTCCTGCCATATCGCACGGAAAGGAAATAAAGAAATAAAGAACAACAACAAAAAACTATCTTCATTTGAGTTGTCAAAGGGGATTTGTTTTGTGACTCCAATGGGGTTCAAATGTGTCCCTACTTAAGTACCACCACCAAACATTCGCACCTTCCATACACCAGTGTGAGGCAATGTGTGTGAAGTGCCTTGCCCAAGGACATAACGACACCTGACTTGGGGAGAGCGGGGATCGAACAGCCGACCTTACTGAACGACAGTCTCTACACCCTGAGCCACGGCCGCCACTAGACTGAATCAAGTGTCAAAGTGATGCATAGTAACCCCTCAAAATGTCTGGTTTAATATCAAAACTATGATGTTTACACAGACAGATAATATTTTTATTGCATTCCAAATAAATCAATAAAACGTAATCACATCTATCTTTTCTTCTGGAGTGAATGCGTAATCTTGGTTGGCTGTCTCTTTGCAGAATGATTGAATGTTTTTGTTTCATTTAGTATTCAACACCTCACTGAGTGTTGAGCGTTGCTCATCAATACTGGCAGGGAAAATCTGCTTCAAGCAAATAAAGGGGAAGTGTCAAAAGTAAAAATCAACTCTGGCCCTGCCGTTTACTTGCCAACAATCTGTAACTCTCTGACAACCTTTGCTGTAGTGCACAACATTTCCAGAGGACTCGGCCTGCTTGCTTGGGTTTGTCCGTGCCAGCGTGCTCATTATTTCAAGATGGAGGGAAAAGGACGAAAGGCTCCATGATCTTCATTAGAAATGACTCAGCTGCTTTTTGCGGCTGTCAGCATTTGCAAAGATGATGGCGTTGTGTCAGGGGCTTGCTAGGAAAGCTGGTCAACACAGCATTGAGAGAGTTTTGGCTGCCATTTTGAGTGCCAAGTCACTAATACGCACAGCCTCCCTCTCCTTTTCCGACTTATTCTTTGTATTGCTTTTTGTGGCACGTCTGTCTTTGCGCTTTCCTCAACCATTACATATCCTCATTACTGCTGTTGGATGTGTATATATCTGCTTTGCTCCTTCATGACCTGGACAACTTGCTGTGATTAATGGAGACATGAATGCAACATGATTTGCATTTAGATGGTACTGGCCATAGATCTGAATAGAAAACAAGATTTGTTGTTCTTATCCGAGGCAATACATGGATATTAAAATTAAGTAACTTGCTCATCTCTAAAACAATTTTCACGAGGTTTACTTTTCTGCTAATATCACAGCATATGATATTGAAACAGAACCTCTGGAAAAAGAGACAATAAAATAATCTTGTCTATGAAAGATTATTCCCAGTTTCCTCGTGACTGTACAGCATTGTGCGCACCAATATCCAAGCATACTTGATATTTTATGTGTGTTTTTTTTTTACATCCACACATCAAAATGTGTATATTTTTTAACAAAATCACATTTTTTATCAAGGGATCCATCAGTTAGTTGAAATGAAATTTGCCTCCCATCAGTCCTGGTGTTTGATCTGATTCCTCCATTTTGGTAGCCGTTTGCCGCGCATGGTTAGCCGATCTCTCACATGTGCGTCAGCGTAACGGGGTACTGGGAAATAATACACTGTCAAAGGTTCCGCCTTGTTTGTACAATTAAATTTGTGCTTTTTTTAATACATTAATTATTTTGTAATTAATTCATCATAATTAATGCATTAAAGTCTTACCCATAATGACATGAGGTTGCTTGCGTTGTGATTTCTTTGTTTGTTTGTTTGTCCATTGTCATCCGCTGTCATTTGCTGAGTTTTGCTTCTTAGTTTGAGCTTGACTTTTCATTTGTTTTGGCCAATTCATTCTGTCGCTGAGTCCTGTGCCTCAGGCAAACATGTCATTAATTTTGCAATAGACTCAGTTTCTCACTTTGTGCCTGCAGATGGATTTACACATTTCTCCATTCTTTGTAAGACTGTTTATACGACTCCACAATTTAGCTTTTCATTCTTACGTCATCTGTTAGCAGGTTTATTAATCCCACAGTGGAACCTCATCATTGAGCATCATCTTTTCTGTTATCATACAAACTTTTTCACAAAGTGGAAAATTGACTTTCTGAGAATATGTTTGTGAGCTTTTATAAAGTGCAAGGACCAAAACTGCCAAAATTCAAAATAAATAAATGACTAAAAGTAAAAATAAAAACGGATATAAAAATTTTTATAATTCGAAAATTAAATAATTTAAAAAATACTATAAATATAAATGGCTCTCTATGTTAGGTGTCATTGTCTTTTCATGTTTTTTGGACGGGTTGAATATATATATATATATATATATATATAGCCTACATAAATAAATTAATGTGTATTTATTTTTTAATTATATATTTTTTAATCCGTTTTTTTTTCTCACTTTTAGTTATTTATTTATTTATTTAGTCATTTATTTATTTTGAATGTTGGCAGTTTTTGTCCTCCATTTGAAAATGCCTTTATTTTATTTTCAGGTGCTTGTTTTTCCCCACACACTTTGGGCTTTGCTTCCCCTGAGTAGAAGCTGGTTTCCTCCTTGAACCGTCTAACTCTGCCCTAGTCGTCATGGTAATGAAAGCAGTACTTGGCATTGAATCCGTATAGTCGAGCGTGAGGGGTGAGGGGTGAGTGGTCGCTCATTTTCATTGGAGAAAATTTAATATAAACCATTTCCATCACTGGTATCCTTCAATCGGTAAAAAAAAAAAAAAAAAACACATAAAAACTATGGACAAACAAAACCCACTTAGTCCTTTAGATGTTCACGGAGCTGACATCAAATTTACAGAGGACTCGCAAGCCGGGCTCCCTCGACCCTGTTCTTCGCATGTAAAATCCTGTGCGAGTGGGTGACGTCAGTACGCTAGTGCACTTATAATAGTGTGTTCAAGTGCGCCATGGAAAATCATCAACTCCTCCGCTCCCGCACAGTCACAACTTTGAAAGACGTGCTTCAGAACCAAAACATGGCACCGTTTGATTTTACGTGAATCGGTGATTGGAAGTACCGACCCAAATCGGTCCATACTACAAAAAATATTGAATATTGATTGAACTTAACTATAGTCTAATGTTAATTGCTGCAAAAAGGAAACAGATACAAACATACTTTTTCTCCTGATGAAAGAAGAGACTCTAATCTATATTTTGGTAGATCCCATGTTTTTATAGCAATAGACCAGAATATTCTGTAGACCTTACAAATCTGTCAAAATCCGGTAAAACATCCGGGAGCAAAGGGGGTTGCTTCAGTGCAAATGTCTGTGAGTGAATGAGTTAAAATTGAGCACTATTCTCTATATAAGGTCATAATGTATGGAAATACAATTTTACAGCTCTTGAATTGGATTCCATTGTACCTTATGAAGTCTTCTGTGAAATCCAGTACTAATAATTCAATTGTTCTTACAAAGAAAATTCACTTTGATATAAAAAAACAACAACTGAAAGATCATTTCGAGAATAAATAAGAGTGGTGCAAATTATTTCTCGTAATCAGACAAGACAAAAATGAGTTTGGGTTAAGGTAATAATGACATGAAATGATTCAGTTGATCAATACAGTATGCCTTTTTACGCTGGGGATTTGGCAACATTTAAACACCTCTTCAAATCAGAGCAGCTAAGGCAGTTAATGACTACGCCACCTGTTTGTTCAAGCCTTACCCAACAACGCAACGTCAGTTTGTTGCGTAAACCCTCAGCCGACAAAGTGTGATTTGTCATTACAGAGACGCAACGAAGCAGACATTTTCACCGGGTTCTTTTATCGTTTGTGTACATGCTTTTCAAAGGGGATTAGTGTTTGACCACTTACATCACATCCGTTGGGTTCCTTAAGAGCCTAAAGGTGCAAATAAAGAGGGGGATAAGAACGTGAGCAGATGTGCCAGCGTAAGCCAGAGGCAGTACATCTCCCACCTGACATGAGGATTGCGTTTGGGGATAAGCAAAGGATTTGGGATGGTTCCACTCTGTATTATGTTTCAACAATGGTCGTCACTGTTACACGGCTTTGTTTGTGGACCAATATGCACATTTTTGAATGTATAAACTGTGAGAAACAATAAACTGTATAACAATGCAGCCTTGACTTGTACTGTAGGCTACTGTATGTATGGCATGCAAACATACCCTTATGGGAAATGTCACTTTACACAAAAGTCACTGCTTTCGTGCAGGAAGGAAGTTCCCCACAAGATGACAATGTTTTTCTCTTTTTCCAATACATATTTTATATCTAATACAGAGCAGTGATTAAATTATGAAATGACAGTGTATAAATAAATCAGTACAGCAAATATATCTGAAACTTTAACCAGTATGGCCACGTGTTCAAGCATATTTTACAAAAAGCGTTAACTGGTCAAAGCTTAGCTTTGAATGACACGTTACATAATACACGTGGTATGTATATATTTTGCAGCCATTCATTTTCTTTCCGTCATTAGGGTCACAGAGTGTTGTGACTGTATTTTAGATTGGGTCATGGGGTCATTGTGTTGCTATGATCCCATATTTGTCACATGTATTTTTTTCATATAGGCCTTTATTCTGTTATATATATGATTGATTATTGTCGTAGCAGGAGTTATAGAGTTACACTTTTGTCCGTATTGTTGTGTTTCCTCCATCTAGCTGTTCTTCCTTGTGTTCCGCATCCAGCCCTGTTCTCTCAATTGAGGTTTTTCTGCATCCAGCCCAGTCAAGGTTCTTCGTCAAGGTTTCTATGTCAAATGTTTTTTTAGAGGCCATCATGAATTCAGCCCTGCTCTCTGTTGTGACTTTGTGCTTTTGTCTATAAAGACTCCGTTTTTTTAGCTCCCGTGTCTTGTCTGCTTTTGGGTCCAAATTCCGCACCTCACGTGACAACAGAGTGCATACAGACAAACTACCATTCACAGTCAGTTTCAGAATACTCAGAGAAAACCCACACAGTTCCACCACAAATGTTACCTCAGACACATTTTTTATTGTTTTGCCCTGAATCAATGAAATGCGTAGTTTTTTTTTAATGAAAAGCAATGAAGTGTTTTTTTTTTTTAAACTTGCTTAGAAGTGATGAATGTAGAAGAAAATGGACAACATTCTTCACCTTATTCTGTTTTTGTCAATTATTTTTTTTTCAAGCAGTGGAGTGACTCGACTCTTTTGTGCTGTCTCATTTTTTATATCGTAGTAAAAGGTCCAAAGATAAAACTGGTAAGAAAATATTTGAAACTATTTTGCCATTGAATCATAGTAAGTAGTATATTTTTTTCAGGGACCTTGAATAAGTAACATTTGAACATTTTTAACTATCCTACAAGTACAAAAAAAAAAAAAAAGTCAATTCAGACACAACATCCAGCAAAGTTGATTTGCCTTGTTACACAAGTCTAATAAGTTAACCAGACTTTTACATATAAACAACAAAATTCTTAAATTGAATAACAAATGAAGGTACATATGTGGTGATATGTGGCGCTTTACTGCTTTTTTAAAAATGTTATTTAATTTGATCTAGTTTAACATATACGGCGATAAATTATTTATTGTTATAGCAGAAGTAGTTGTGGTGGAAAACACAAATGGCTCATGGACAGCAAATTAGGCCAAAGTAATATAGGACTTAGGCCTTAAAACTTCTGCTTCGAGGTCAGACAAATTGAGCACAAACAGACTGCAGGACATCAAGCAAATCCAATCCGTGATACTTAATTTGAATATCAGCTGCTATTTCTAAATGCTATTAAATACGTCGCTCTCTTCATTTTCTCTACACTTATCCTTGCCGGCCATGTGCTGGGGCTGAAATCCTCTTTTGTTCCGGCACAAACACTAGATTAGGTCTTTAGCGGTGAAGGGAAGTCAACACGGGTTAAGTTTCCCCGCTCACAGACACACACGCACAAATGCACTTTACATTCAATATGCAAATTGAAACAGCAGTTCATTTGCTGATGAAAGAGGATTCACGCTCAGTTATATCTTAATGGTTTTTGGCATAACAACATAATGTTTTCTTTCATTTGGTCAAATTTTTCCCCACTGAAATAAAAGTGGCCTGAGGTGACCTTTATGCAGGTACGAGAACCTGAAAGTAGGCTCGTACTGTATTGCTATTGCGCTGATAAATTATTCACATTCATGTTATTAACACAAACACACACAGGATGGCAAAATAAAACGGTGTGTGGGTCAAGCAACAGGGGGCGTGAGTGAGCCTTTCAAGTTTCACCCCAGCACGCGTTGTGAGAGCGTGTGCGTATGTGTGACCTCTCTACAGTTTGTCAGGTTGTGTTTATGTTTACCCTCTGCCAGCCACAAACAGTCCACTTATCGTGGTCACACAAAACTCCATCCAAGTAAATAACATTGTTCCACTGATGCCAGATGCTCTAATAGCTTTCTGCAGGGGATTTCACCTGAACGGGCCTGGCTGACCTGATGGGAGAAATTAGAAATGCAGAGGGGGTTTAACAGAGCGGCAGCGCGGAAGCTCCGGCAGGGTTCAATATAACAGCAGCAGCAGCGGCAGCCTGCTACTGCATTGCGTTCCTCACTGAGCAGCTCGCTCCGAGTATAGACAGCATCACTGCCACATCCTGGATGGATGATACTATTTAGAACAGGGTGAGTGTTTATACTGACTACATCCACGACATTAGGTAGCCTCCACCTGCACAATCCAATGACGTCCAATAGAAAAGCTTGTAAACATGTTTCAAAATATACGACTGTTTATTATTATTGATCCTGTCAAAGAGACTCTGTAAAAAAAAAAAAATCAATCAATCTTGGTTTGAATCTATACATCCGTTTTCTATATTATACTATTCTACGCTGACACCTCAGCAAAAGACAGACTACACCCTAGACTGGTCACCCGGACAGAAAAGCATTCACATTCATATTGTTACTGAGTGGGAACAGAACCCACACTGCCTGCACTGGAATCAGGCGAATATACTTCATACTTAATTTCATCACAGGGGCGGAGATATGTGGTGGCCAAGAATGGCCATGGCCACCCCTTTTTACTATCTGGCCTCCCTTCTGCCCATCCACATATACAGACGCTGCCCAACTTACGAACGAGTTACGTTCCGAGCGATCGTTCGTAAGGTGAATTTGTTCGTAAGTTGCTTCAGTGCTATATTTTGTATTATAATTTATGTTTAAAGAGAATACGTACAGTACTGTACTACGTATGTTAGAGAGAGAGAGCGAGAGACACACACAGTATGTACATGTACGTAATAAGATAAATAAAATGAAGTTTAACTTACTTTTGGAAGATGTACTCGATGCTTAAGGATTTGATGGAGGAGGAGGAAGAGGAGGATTTTATATCATGAGAGGTTCTTCGTCGTCGCTGGAATGGGCTTCAAAAGTTACTTCCTCCTCCGTAACTTCAATGTAGGAAGAAGTTGAGGGTCGAGGAGAAGAAGATGAGGGTTGATGAGTATCTTCCTTGGAGGATTTACTAGAAACTGGCCGAAAGAAGCGATCTAACGACGATTGCACAGTTTTCTTCTTTTTTCATCATAAATGATGCGGTAGCACTGTATGGCATCATTCAATTGATTTGCAACCTTTGTGCAACGTTCAATATTTGGGTCTTGCTGCTCGAAAAGTGCGATGGCTTTATCTATGAGCGACAGGCGTTTCTTCTTCTTCCTCCTCCTCGACACGTTGCTGAGCCTCCAATGCTGGGTGAGCTCTCACAGCGCCAAGCGTCGGTATTAGCGGCGGAAAGAACCACTACAGTACTCGGAAAAAGGTGCGCATTACAAAATCTAACTTACAGCATCTCTTTCCGAACATTTTTTGACATGCGCGCATGCGCGCAGACATGTTCGTATGTACCGTTGTTCGTAACTCGAATGTTCGTAAGTAGGGGAGCGTCTGTAGTGGAAGATTTTGATACCTGGGATTTTTCTGCTATTTTCACATGGATGCAGTATTCCTAAGCACCTTGATAATCTACCATCATTTATTTGAAATAAGAAAATAATAAACTTACAGTTGATGTGAATACAAACATTAAAAGATTCTTGCTGATTGTTGCAGTCAATATCAAGCAAAATCTTACTTTCGCACCATAGCAAACAAACAACTGATTATTAATTGTTTATCATATCATTCAAACTCATGGTTTCATGAAATAAAATGCACTCATGCATCAATTTTGCCCCAAACATTCATTAAATAAGCAGGAACAAAACTAAAAAAGCAACATTTAGAATTGTGATGAGTTAAGAGATGTTTGTGTCATTGACCTTTTAAAAATATGATTACAATAAGTGAGTCATTGATAGCTATCTGTGACAAATTGAACAATCTGATTGGCTGTGAGCTAGCAATCAATGCATGTAACAGAAGTAGACTATGGTACGCAAAAGCAAACCAAGGGCAAAGGAAATGGGATTGTCTTGCAAATTAAGCTCAGTAAAGAAGCTTTTCTCTTGGACTCGTTCCTGCTTGCATTATGATTGCATTCTGTATATGTGTGCGTTTTTTTATGAAACCGTGATTGTGGCTGGTGAACAAAGGTAAACAATGGCTTATTGGCCACCCCATAGTGGTGTGTTTGTGTAACTCTGGACACCCCATTGAAAATGTTCTGGCTACACCCCTGTTTCATTAGACAACAACATATTTTCTTGCTTTTGAAACTAATGTTGCATTTATGTTCCTTTCCCAACAAAACCTTCAGATGCGCGGACAAAAGTGTACACTTTAAGTACAGTTGCACCACAAAAAAAACAGACTCTTGTTTTGGAATGTTTTGAAAGTTTTGGAATGGCCCAGCCAAAGAACATACCTAAATGCAACTGAAGATCTGGTGTGAACTCAAGAGGACTGTGAACAGGAGATGAGAGATATGTCAGTCTAACACATTTGGAGTGTTTTTGTGAAGATGAGTGGGCAATTATTGCCATGCTAATGGACTCCTTCCTACTCAAGACACAATGCACTCATCAAAGCAAAAGGCGATTCAAAGAAATATTAGCTTAGGGTTTTCAAAGGTTCCTCCAAATTTAAATACCCCAATGATTGTACAAATGAAAATCTGAAATTCAACCAAACGATTTGGGAAAAAGTGTCAAACTCAGGGCCTGGGGGTCGGATCAAGCCCGCCTCTGCATTTTATGTGGCCCATGAAGGCCATGAAGAATTCATGTGTGCTGATTTCATGTTTTTTATCTTATTTTTTTACTGAATACAAAATTGCAAATTGTCTTCACTTTTAATAACGATGCGATATAACGAACATTTTTTTAACTTTTTTTTTTACTGGCTTCTGATTTCAAAACTAGCTATCCACCAATTTGTTGTGTATATGGGATAGTACGTGGCAATCATATTTACGATGTGACCCGTGACAAAAATGAATCTGACACTCCTGCCTTAAAAGTGACAGCAAAAGAACAAAAGGAACAGCAGAAGTTAGGCGTTTGTAAGCGGACTCCACACTTCAACGTGTACCAAAAGAGGGTCCGGCGTGTTTCAGTGCCATGCCAGCTGGAGATGATGCAACAATGAATAATTGACTACTGGTAACCATGTGTATGATTGAGAGTCACAAATTGATTGGCTGATTGCTGTATACGTCACTTGTTTGATCATTGTTTTCTCTTTTTCATTTTACTGTTTTACCCGACAGTTGTTGTTCATAAGTATAGGCTAATATTGAATTAATGTTACAGCTATTTTTATTTGTATGAATTTTCAAATGATTTTTAAAACATTACTTGAAGAGTTAATTAAGTTTTCAGGTAAGTTTCCACTTACATTATTTATTTATTTTGGGTTGTTTTTTGAGACGCTCAAGTTAGGCTATAGGTTAGGTTTTTTTTTTATCCCCCCCCTCTCTCTTTTTTTACTTCTGAAAAACCTGGTGTCTTCCACTGCAGGACTTACGGCAGCATTGTGTTGCAATGCATTGTCTAGGCTGACTACCATTTGCCACTGCAGGCTTAAGCCCAGTATAAATTACTGCAGCATGCCACTGTTATGATTTCCCACTAGGATGTGTGCCAATGAACGCCTCTTTGACACAAAGAATGAATGAAGCCTTTCCCCACACTGTTGTGTGTAACCACCAACCCCACCCCTCCATCACCCACCCACCACCAAAATAGCTGCACCAGCACAAATATGACACGGGGTCTGCAATGGGCTGACAAAGCTGCATCACTCTCCTTTTATTTCATGAATATGAGAATAAAGATGTGAAGCCAGCATGCATGGATGGGGCAAGGGGGGTGTCAGCAGCCGGGACAGCAAGCTATTTAATCTCACTATATGACAGCATGCAGGGAGGGATAGAGGGATGGAGATAGATGAATGGGTGGGGGGGAGGTGGGTGGGTAAGGTCTATACTCTGCAACCACAAACATACGAGAGGGAGAGGGGGAGAGAGAGAGAAAGAGAGAGAGAGAAAGAGAGAGAGAGAGAGAGAGAGAGAGAGAGAGAGAGAGAGAGAGAGAGAGAGAGAGAGAGAGAGAACTGCAGCATCGCCAGCTACAGCAGCAGTCCTGTGCAGTGCAGGTGAGAGGGGGGGGAAGCCAAAGGAGGAGGGGGAGGAGGAATAGGAGGTGCAAGTTGAAAGAGAGAGAGAGGGGGAGAGAGAGAGAGAGAGAATGCGGGACTCTTGGAAAAAGACGCATCTTCACTCGGTCCATTACCGACATCCCGAGCAGGGTGCTGGCGAGGATTAACGCGTAATTGATGCCCGTGCCGGGATCTCCCGCTTTAGCTAGTCAGAAAGGCGCTAAATTAACAGCCTTGCTTGGTTACTTTTAAACGGTGAGCATTTGATAAAGTGGCTGCGGGAAGCGCTGGTGTCCCCTTCCAAGTTGCGCGGTGGAATCCGATGGCTTGGCACGTTGCTCCGCCACTGCGGGGAAAGAAAGCGAAGGCATCAGCCGGCTCCTAAGGTAAGACAAGAATCTCAATGAAAACACTTTGTGCCTCCTGAAGTGATTTTAGATTTGAGTTGTTATTGGTGTTTCTGTTCATGAGTAAGAAGCGCAGCTCGCCTCCTCTTTTGTGTAGACTGGAGGTGCTGCATTGCAGTTTCGGTAAAGTGAGGCACGCGAGAAAAAGCTGCTGTCCCATATGTGACTGGAATAATGAAAAGTGACGACTATAGCACAGCTGTAACGTTTGAGTGGTGCGTCAGTTATCAAAGGCTTCTCTCTTTTTTCCCTTGTTATTTGTCGGTTAATAAAAGGGTTCTCTTTTTTCCCTTGTCTTTCTGCAGCACGTTGGATTTTTATACAAATATATCACGCGGTTTGAAGAACAGGACAGAGTTGCAATAGAAGTTGAAAAGACAGGAGAATAAAGAAAGTAATCAGCCATCAGTAGCAAAGAGTGTCAGTCAGAAGGGAGAAAGAATAAATCAAACACCCACGCTGTGGGCTACAGCACATCACTAAAGAGCGATAAAGAAAGAAGAGGCAGGCCGTCCAGTCATTCAAGAGCAGTGAAGAGAGAGGCAAGCGGAGCAGGACAGAGCCATGCATCGACTTGGTGCAGTGTACTCCTCGGCGCAGGCGTTCAGCCTCGTGGTCTTGCTGCTGCTGCAGCTGCTGACTCAGCTGCCAGGTGCACGCTCAGCTCTCCGGTACCGGGTGGCGGAGGAGGGCCCTCCCGATGTCAAGATAGGCAACGTGGCCGCGGACCTGGGCCTCACGGCGGGCACGGGCAGCGGGGACGTCACCTTTGCTCTGGAGAGCGGCTCCGAGTTCTTCAGGATCGACAACGTGACCGGCGAGCTGACGACGGGGCCGAGGCGTATCGACAGGGAGAAGCTGCCCCAATGCCAGATGATTTTTGATGAAAATGAGTGCTTCTTGGATTTTGAGGTGTCTGTAATTGGCCCCCTGCAAAGCTGGGTGGACTTGTTTGAAGGCCGTGTTGTCATAACGGACATCAATGACAACACTCCTTCCTTCCCCTCACCTGTGCTCCAGCTCTCAGTGGAGGAAAATCGCCCAATTGGCACACTTTACCTGCTACCCACTGCTACAGATAGAGATTTTGGACGAAACGGTATCGACCGCTACGAGCTGATCCAAGAAGGTGCGCCTGGCTCGAGTTCGGCAAGACGCACAACTGGAGGAAATCCCATGGGTAGAGTAGACGGGCTCGGGGATAGGAGGGGTAGGAGTGGAGATAATGTGGGAGGAGCCAGGAGCACTGTGTTTGAACTCCAAGTGGCAGATATACCAGATGGTGAAAAACAACCTCAACTCATTGTCAAAGGTACTTTGGACCGCGAACAAAAAGACTCATATGAACTGACCCTACGGGTTCGAGATGGAGGGAACCCCCCACGATCATCGCAAGCTATGCTGCGGGTTTCCATCACTGATGTCAACGACAACAGTCCATTGTTCGAAAGGCCCACGTATGAGGCGGAAATGGCAGAAAATGCCCCTCCAGGAACACCAGTGCTCCAGGTGAGGGCTTCTGACCGTGACATTGGTGTGAACGGGCAGGTGGAATATGTCTTCGGAGCGGCCACAGAATCAGTCAGGCGGCTTCTTCGACTGGACGAGGCAACCGGATGGCTCAGCGTTCTTCACAGGATCGACAGGGAAGAGGTGGCCCAGCTAAGGTTCACGGTCACGGCTCGGGACAGAGGTCAGCCACCACGCACTGATCGAACCACGGTCATTTTGGCAGTTCGTGATGAAAACGACAACGTCCCAGTTGTAGAGATCCGAAAGATCGGACGGATCCCAGTGCGAGATGGGGCAGCATTGGTACCTGAGAACGTTCTGGTAGACACACCAGTCGCTCTGGTTCAGGTTTCGGACCGAGACCAAGGAGAAAACGGGGCTGTGACCTGCACGGTTGTAGGAGACGTCCCATTCACTTTGAAGCCAGCTGGTGAAACAGCTCTCCCACCCTTACCTGCAGATGAGGCCTTTGACAGGTGAGTCAGAAACGGTGTATTGTTCATAAACAAGAAACTTAATGGCTTCCTAATAGAGCTGTCAAAAATAATCAATTAATCGACAAGTAATTGATTATCAAAGGAATCGATAACTATTTTAATCATTTGGAGCTATTTTTTTTGTTAAAATTGACCAAATCCTCTAAATTCAACATATCAACAGTAATTGTTTACTGATTTATTTAGTCCATGGAAGAAGACTGATTATCTTCTGTATTTAATCAAAATAAAACATTTGCAAACATCTGTTTTTACTTTGGAAAATAATTTATGAACCGGTAACAAAGTACATCAACCCCCCCTTTTTTTTTTTACTATACAAATGCAAAGTACAAAATCACTGGTTGATAAACAGTAAACAGGGGGAAAAAATTGCAATACAGTTAAATGCAAAATTAAAATGAATCTGATTAGTCAATTAATCGTTTGAATAATTGATAGATCAATCGATTCTAAAAATATTCGATAGTGACAGCTCTACTTCCTAATGATCGACTCAAATTCTTACAGGACGATACAAATACTCAGTAATGGCATTCTGATTAATAGGGATTAAAATGATGCACCGCATAATCTGAGAACAAAACTGACACAGTTCAAGTGATCGTCCCCACATTGCTGCTCCAAAAAGTGTCTCAACAAATTCTACATTCCACAGAGAATCCAGAGAAGAGGGCCTGAAGTGTTGTTTCATGCAGTTTTTTAAAAATGTTTTATTCAAATCAGCTCAAGTGGGCCACTCATTCACTAAAACCAGAGAGTGGATAAAATGTCACGCTATCTGTAAAATTGGATCATAAATATGCAATAAAGTCAAGGGTTTTCTGACTCATTTAGTAGTATTATTGCAACAGTGAATACTCCAAATGTCAGTGCTTTCAAGTCAGTTGTAAAACTATTTTCTGAAGACACTGACATGAGAGCGAGAAAAACACAATTATGTACCTTTGCAATTATTATCGCTTGAGGTTGATTTATTGACTACAGGTACAAAACAATGTGAGTGTAAACAGTCAAAATTCTTTTAATGAGGTTCTTAAAAAGCACCTGCATGCTTATACTGACACTACATAAATGTATAATTTTTTTCACAGAAACAAGAAGAAATTCTTCCTGCATACCTCAGCCTTGCTGGACTACGAGGTCACCAAAGAGTACAGTGTCACTATTGTGGCAGTAGATTCTGGAAGCCCTAGTCTTTCCAGCAACAGTTCACTGATGGTGCGAGTTGTCGATTACAATGACCATCCCCCAATCTTTGCTCAAAGTGTAGTGGAGGTCCATTTTGCAGAAAACAACTCACCCAACGAGAGGGTCGTCACTGTGGTGGCCGCAGATGCAGACAGTGGCAAGAATGCAGAGATTGCATATTCCCTGGACCCACTTGCAAACGGGCCATTTTATATAGATCCAGATAATGGAGATATCCGTGCCACTGGTGTCCTGGACCGAGAGCAGCGAGATAGGTACGAACTCACAGTTATTGCCAAGGACAAGGGCACCCCTTCTCTACAAGGTTCGGCGACTGTTGTTATTCAGGTGACCGACCGCAATGACAACGCGCCAAAGTTTGTCCAGGAAGTTTTTACATTCTACGTCAAAGAAAACCTACTTGCCAACAGCCCGGTCGGCATGGTGACCGTGACGGATGCCGATGAAGGCGAAAATGCAGAACTCACACTCTTTGTCGAAATGGATGGACCGGACGAGAAGAAGTCAGGGGAGAAAAGTGTGGGAGAGAACGGACAGAAGGATCAGGAAGAGGTGTTCTCCATCGAGAACAACACTGGCACCATCTTCTCCGCTTTGTCATTTGACCGCGAAAAGCTTTCCACCTACACCTTCCGCGTACGTGCCGTGGACGGAGGAGAGCCTCGCAAGACCGCCACGGCCACCGTGTCACTCTTTGTGACCGATGAGAACGACAACGCCCCCTCCGTTACGTCTCCGGCCAACGATTCCTACACGCTGCTCCCGCCTGCGAGTAGCGCCCGCACTATCGTCAGGACGGTGACGGCCATAGACTCGGACACCGGCCCAAATGCCGACCTTCACTACGCATTGGTTGGAGGGAATCCCTTCAGGTTGTTTGAGATCGGCCACTCCAATGGCGTGATCACGCTGGCGGAGCCGCTGGAGCGGCGCCACAAAGGTCTGCATCGCCTGGTGGTCAGGGTCAACGACAGCGGGGCCCCCTCGTTGTGCGCCACCGCGCTGGTCCACGTCTTCATCAACGAGAGCTTGGTCAACGCCTCCCTGGTGGACGCGCAGGTAATATTTTCACACGATATTGCACCTACACCTGCGCAGGAGGCTTGTTCAAGTACGCAGAAGTGGAATGAAAAGGTGGCTAATTGGAAGAGGCAATGATCTGTCCTGTTTTGGTTCGTGCTGATTGTTCTACCGAGATGGTAATGATAGCCAGACATGATTCTGTCCTCTGATCCATTCCAATAACGGCTCCACTGATATCCTTTACAAAAAAGGAGGGTACTAATTAAAACGGATTGTAGCTGTTTAAACTAAAGTGGTAATGAGATTATTTTCTAGATAGAATTAAATAAATGGATTCTCCGCTCTGGGTTTGCAGTTTTCCGACCATTTTTTAGGACTTTTAATTGTGTCTATATTTGTCCCAGTTAAAGAAGCGCGTTTATCTTTTGACGAGTATTGGCAGTGCTGGTTTCTTTGTTGGTTGAATCCCGCAGGAGTGTGTTCTTTGGCCGGTATGACTTCTTATAAGGACTGCATAGTTAAAACAACAGTTATAACTGAAGTGACTCTTCTTTTACGGTACATTGAATGCAGCGCTGAGGGAAATAGGTGTGTTTGTGTGTGTGAGTGAGAGAGGGATAGTGAGAACGACAGAGCGAACGCATTAGCGGCGATATTGTGTTAGAGGCAGACAGAGAGAGACTGACTGGCCCAGTTTTGGCCTCCCGGAGTCTGTTGAAGTATGTTCGTGTTGAATGGAAGCTGCACTTAAGCAGGGTGGCTTCGCTATAGTAGGTCTGAATATTGATGAGGTTTAGGCGTTTCTGTTGTATCATGCTTGCACATGCTGTGCATTAGTATTCAGACATAAAAACAAAGTACCTGCGAACAAGGTTCAACTCTAAATAAGTCATTTTACAAGGGGAATGAGCAGAATACAAAGAAATAAAACATCTGCACTCATCGGAAAGTGTGGTCTTGTGGAACTAAAAAGTTTATTACAAGGAGAACTAGCTTGTAGAGCAAATTGACTAGACAAAACAGCATTACTGTTACACCAGAAACAACCACAGCAGTCCAAATTAAGAATGTGTACCGCTGGTACAAACCCGTTTTTCTCCCCAGTCCTCATTATATTAACACAATTCCAATCCCATTATGCATGAAAAATGGCTCAGTTAATCTACAAATGCTGAAAGGTAATAACCACAAAAAACCCTCTCTGGTGTGCATCAAGTAAATTGAATTGACTAGTAATTAAATCGGCTTCAGGGCTACGGGCTGACACTATACTTTCCCAAAACTGTGTTGTTTTATTCGACAAGGTGATCTATTTTGGAGAGTTTTTTCTCCAAAGCAAAGGTCTCCAACTGTCAGGTCTGTGAATGTGCAGTGATGTTAACAGTGAAAAACTAAAATGGCTTGGAGGCATTTGAAAGGAAAAGGACAGTCCATGATAGCATTTTGTTTTTCACTTAATTCACCCATTGACTGCATAGAAAATTAACAAGCAGTTGATTTTTTATTTTTATTTATTTTTTAATATTTGAATGGGATTGGTGAATATCTCTGAGGGTATTGTGAACTCCTGTTTCCATGCCAGTGTTATACTGAGCAGGCTGACATGACTTAAAGAAGTTGAGGTCTGTGTGGTGACTTTAGCTTAATTTCTCATTATTTGCAACGTCGAAGCACCAGCACCTCTGGTGGTTGAAGTCAAGTAGTGCACTCATTTTGCCCTAATGACTTAAAGCAGGTGTCTCAAGCTCATGGCCTGGGGGCCATTTGCGGCTGGCAGGATGATATTTTGTGGCCCCCTATTTGACGTCAAAGATTAATGTTAGCGCGCGCCCACATTTTTTGCTGTGTCATTGACTTGACGTTTTGTGTGGTTATGTTTTTATTTTAATCACATAGATCAATGGTACTTCATTTATATGGCACTTTTTAACCTTACAAGGCCCTCAAAGTGCATTATAAATAGACTACTCATTCACCTACTGATGACGCAACATCACTTATGGGCTACCATAGTTGAGGCTCATGACAGTTTATGGTGAAATGTAATTCTGAAGTGACACCAAGATATCCTGTCACCCAGTCACAGTCATGCCTTTTTCAGAACTTGTTGTGAAGAGAAAGGTTGGCACAGAGAATAGCTAATTTCAAGAAAAACAGAAGACACGATTTTTTGTTGTTGTTGTACAGTAGACACCTCAACATGTCTCGAATGCAAAAAGTTGCAGTGCTCAAGAAATAAAATGTCCAATCTTGTTCCGAACTGTTATTAATAAAGATTGAGAAGATCGATAGATGAAGATTTGATTAGCTGTAATTCTTTTTGATTACTCGAACCCTTTTTTTTGTTCAATACTTGATGTGGCCCAGACACATCCAAACTCTATCTCTAGTGGCCCCCACATAAATCGAGTTTGAGACCCCAGGTTTAAAGACATGATTAATAAACAATCAAAAGACGTGATTAATAAACAATCACAGAGTCCACCAAATAATTAACAATTCTAGTACTGTATTTCTCCAGCTCATAAGGAAGCGGTACATCTATGCGCCCATGGACCACTTATCCATTAATCAATAAGATTTCTAAGTAATGTTAATGTCATATTCTCATTGTTAGTATCAAATGGCAATGTTGCACCCTTTGCTTACATGGCGAACTCTGTTCTTTTTTTTTTTTTTGGAGAGCTCAGTATTGTTCATTCGGTAATTTTACCGATTTGACATGTCATCATCATTGCTCTCTTTTTTTTTCTCTTTTTTTTGTGTATGTGGGTGAGTATGTTTATGTGCGTGCGAGTGTGTGTGTATTCATTAGCTCACCTAAAACCTATTAAAAAATCCCATACCGTTCACCTAAACCGAACACTTCCAGCCAGAGTCGTGAGGCCGTCAGGAGACCAGAGGAAGGATTAAAAAAATCCCATAACGTTCACCTAAACCGAACACTTCCAGCCAGAGTCGTGAGGCCGTCAGGAGACCAGAGGAAGGACCAAAGAAAGGAAAGTGAAATCCAGCACCGACCAGGACACCACCCACCAGGCAACCAACCCCAGAGACATCTGAATTCCAACAAATCAGGAACTCTGTTCTTAATCACAGCTTCTGGAGTATTAACTCCCTCCTTGTCAACAACCTAGCATGCCAAAAACTTTTTATTTTAGGGCAACGACTAAGCCATGAAACAAGGCGTAGTGTTCACCTGTACACTTAAGGATTATGAAAGTTTCACTCAAGAGTAGAACGACAAAGCCAAATTGAACAACAAGAGAGCATTGGGTGCTATTACAACAAAACATTTGGTAAGGTTGTAACAGTGGTGCTGACAGGAGGAATAAAAGATAATAGGCCTGAATGACTAAGACTATTGAGTCCAACAAAAGGCTATAGTGTGTCCAGACTGGTATAGATGGTGTTTTTGCTTGCAATTTATGCATAGTTTAGTATGATTGGAGGGAGGGACTTATTGGAAAAATGGAGTAGAAGTCGGAGAAGAGACAATACTTCCATCTCATAATGAAGTCAAACTGAGTGGTGGATGGATGCCAGATGTAATTAGGCAGGGAAAACGCCTGCTTGTGCCACAGCATCATGACAGGAAATTGGCCTTTTTTTATCCAGC
Organism: Vanacampus margaritifer; assembly: GCF_051991255.1. Classification (NCBI taxonomy): domain Eukaryota; kingdom Metazoa; phylum Chordata; class Actinopteri; order Syngnathiformes; family Syngnathidae; genus Vanacampus; species Vanacampus margaritifer. The sequence goes on from NC_135438.1 coordinate 11,635,884, forward strand.
TTTGCTGGTGTGCGCTAATTAGCAACAATACAATGATGCTGTCTGAACTAGTTATTTTAGACGTTGTTGTCATGGTACAACTTAAGCACGCTTTATACATCAGACTTGCCCTGTTTTGTAAATCGGTATCGATCATGAGGAATCAGAAACAAACAGGCAAAGTTCCACGTAATTCTGTGTTGTGTTACATTATGTGCATGATGAAGAAAAAGGCCCATTTCACATTTGCACCAGATCGGTTAGATTGCTGATTTTGTATGAATATTTGATGGCATACAAAATGAACGGAACCCTATGGGGGAGCTGAAACAAATTCTTCAAACGAAGTCAACTTGAAAAGCTCACTGCTCTGACATGGAGTACATGTGGCCAAATACTTCATTAAGGCTTTAAAACAAATCTCAACACTTTGGTCTTTCAGTAGCGTAATGTGTTAAACATAGTTCATCGACCTCATCGTAAAAATGTAATCTTTTTTAGGAGGTTTCATCCACAGTAGCCTGTGTAGTGTTGAAAAGGAAAAAAAGCTGTATTGTAACTTTACTGTTGATCAGTGCTTATGACTACTTGTACCAAAAATAACCAGCTGTCTAAATATGTGGCTTCAGTTACAGTGGCTTGTCCATGAAATAATGATGCTTCCGCTACGGATTGGGTTGCAACAGTAATGATTAACATGTACAGCAAATGGACTGAGTGACATTGTGACCATTGCGATCAATGAATCCGCTATGATGATTTGCAGGTAAGGCTGTCCAATGATTGCCTGAAAAGTAAAGAAAAAAGTCAGACAACCATGGAACAGTCTGGCCGTGCACAAGAATACATGCCAACTGAATAATGAACTTGTGTTGATTCATAACCGTATATATAAATAACCATCCCTACTAGTTGCGGAGCATTTAAAAAAATAATAATAATAATTAGGCCAGTAGAGCGCAAAGCGAGCTAACGGAAACGGAAACATGATACTACTATATACCAAGCATAGTCTATTATATCACTTAGAGACATAATTTGAGTCATACTGTATGAACTCCCCACCCAAATAGACATCATAGTATGGGAATACACTAGGTTACCTGGCCATGCAAATCCAAACAAGGGGCTGATACTTCTTGGTTGAATGCTACAACTACAGTGTTAGCCCTGCGCAGTAAAAATAAGGGAAAGAAGTGTGGCATAATGGACCCAACAATGGACAGAGTTCAGTACATCAAGTACTTTCTTAAGTAATTAATCTTACATTATTGCTACTCATAAAATTGTATATTTTTTTCCATAATATTAAAACATTGTTCCCATGATATTGCTTTTTTTCTTGTCATTTTAAGACCATTGTTATTTTTGTGTCTGTGTGTGTGGCTTACAAATGTATCTTAGCATATTTGAATGAACGCTTTGGTGCAAGGCTTCTTTATCCTTCATCATTAAAAGAAGTGGTACTTGACATTAGCCTTGGCAGAGGTTTTACACTTTACACATTCCCCACCTGGATAATTAAGTGATGAATTAATTATAATAGCTGACGCCTCCAAACTGCAGCTCTCTTGCAAATGTGTCCCGCTACAACTGAGATCTAAATTTGGATCAATGGCGTGGTCACAAGAGAACATGTCATGGGCGCAGAATCTGCATCCGTCGTGGGAATTGGATCATTCTCAGGAGAGCACGTACAGTATGGAGATGTGTGGTGTTAAGCTCAGCTGGAACAAAGCTCATGAAGTAGAATGGAAGATCCCTTTGGGAGTTTGACATGGAATGTGAGTGACACACGGTTTGCAATAAAGCCATATATATATATATATATATATATATATATTATATATATATATATATATATATATTGCAAACCATGGACCACACACTCGCCTTCATCCTCGCTATTTCTGCAATTCATTCCCGCAAAAGTCTTATTATTAAGCCGCTAGAATGTTGCAGGGATTACTTGAGTATATCATTTCCAGCCTTGACAGGAGAGAAGAAATTGGCACATGAGCTTTAAGACTACATGTCAGGGCTGCATAATGAGGTGTCTAACGAACAGACAGCTTACACTGTGGAGTCATGTAAGTGCGGACATATATATCAGCGTGTCTCTGTTGTCTTTGCGAAATGATTATTATTATTATTTTTAGCATTGCTTTATTTACATTGAGCAGGTATCTTCAGAAAAGCTCATTGTCACCAGAAGAGCAAAGGTCCATAACCAGTAATAAATCTGTTTCTTGTAGCAATCATGTTACAAGAGTGGGGTATGCGTGTGCATTTATTTATTTTTTATTTTTTTATTATTATTTTCTTTTCTTTTTTTCTGGAGTGTGCATGTGCATTTATATCGGTATCAAAGATCACAGTCTTCAACTCGTGTTTTAAGTCTAAAACATATTGATTCAAATAGCCTCACATCAAAGCCGGAATGCATTGCAGCATCACTATCCCTCCAAATCTCCATGGAAAAATAAGGATAACAAATCTTGCATAAATCCACTCCCACTCCACTTGCCTTCACAATAACAGCTTTGTATGCTGAAGTGACAACGCTTGTAATGGGGATACAGTCGTTTTCTGCCATTTAGGGTTTTGTGTTTGTCCCTTTTTGTGCACGTTTTATTGACTGCTGCTGCTTCTTTCACTGTGCGACCTTGAAGTCTGCACTTTCATTTTTTTCTTAACATCTGCTTTAAGCCACTTAATCTGGGCTATTTCCTGTACGACCTAGATGATGCGCACAATCGGATTACGGACGCCGCAATTTAAAATGCTACAACCTCGACGCAAGACAAATAATATATTTAGTGACACTCCATGTGTCTGGGAATAACGGAAAGGATCCCCTTAAAACACAGTGATGGGCTTAATTAGGCTGAAGATGCTGTTTGATGTTTCTCTGTGTCTCACACCTACTGTGTCATTGTTGATTACGGCTTCTTCTTCTTCTCTCTTTTTTTTTATCTGTGATTTGTCTTTTGGCAGCACAGTGGTTGAGTGGTTATCACTAGTGGCTCACTGCTAGAATGTTTTGTGTGGGAATCTGTTTTGGCTCAGCACTTTTCTGTGTGCAGTTTGCGTGTTAGCTTAGTAAGTGAACGTCGTTCAAAACTTGTGGCACTTTTATGGACTTTTGACTTTTGAGGTTTCACTGTATTAAAATTAAAATGCACAATATCCATTTTGGTAACTGTTCAGTGTTGTTCACTGTTCATTTGGCACTCACTTCCAGATGTACCAGTTTTGTGTTGTTTATTTCAGTCAGTTTTTACTGGGAGCAACTTGGCACGAGTCGGTAGCACGCACAAATCTTAGTTTTGTTCAATTTGATTTTAATGGCTCAACTTCTGAACCTATTATCGGTAATAGGTGGTAAGCTGTAATTTTAGCTCAACTGACTAAATACCTATTTTTTTATACAAATTGTCATGTAAACATTAGTGCTATCACTATTTATTATTTTTAGAATCGATTAATTTATCGATTAGTCAATCGACTAATTTGATTCATTAAAATTTTGCATTAAAGTGTGTTTAAAAAGCATTTTCCCCCCTGATTACTGTTTATTAACCAATGATTGGTGTTTATTTCATATAGTGATTACAAGTTGGGATTGATGTTGTACTATATAACTGGTTTGGAAGGGTCTTATTTTGACTAAACATAGAAGATGTCTTCTTTCATGAAGGACTACATAAATCAGTGAACAATTAACTGCTGATATGCTGAAATCAGGATTTAGACCATTTACTCCCAGCCATTTTCACTGAAGCAACCCTCTTTGCTCCCGGCTGTTTTACTGGATTTTGACAGATTTTGCAAGGCCCACAGAGTATTGTGTTTTAATGCTATAAAACATGGAACCTACCAAAAGAAAGATTAGAGTCTCTTCCTTCATCAGGAAAAAAGTATATTTGTATCTGTGTCAGTTTTGCAGCAATTAGCATTAGAATATAGCTATGTTTCATTATTATTCACAAACCTGTTGAAAACAATGGGGAAAAGAGCTTGTTGCAACATAGCCCTAGTTGATCTCTTATACTCTCCTGCCAACTGCGGGCCGTTTTTTGTAATAACTACCATTGCTTTAAGGCTGCATCAAAGCCTTCTGTATGCTCTATCATAAGAAGAAACATGATAAACGTATAAATATGTTTTTGGGACCATGACAAAATTTAAAATACAACATTTTTGCACATTTTTGGGAGCAAATGATTTCAAATAGTTGTTGATTATTTTGATTTACAGCTCAGTAAGTATACTGTATGCGTCAACGTGGGGTGATTGGTGAACGCTAGCTCTCACTTTTATTCAGCTTGAGACTCCTGAACACTGTGACCTTGAATAGAATATAAGCACTGTAGAAATGGATGTATTGATTTAGCCCTTGGTTTTTCTGTTACCCTTGTAACTTTGTGGCTCTCTTATTCTTTTTATTCCAGGTAAGCCGAAGTTTGCTGGCTCCACTGTCGCTGGACATTGCAGGGGACCCAGACAGTGAGCGATCATTAGGTAAACAGCGCCTCAGCGTCGCCATCGGTGTCCTGGCAGGAGCCGCGGCTGTCATCCTGGTCATCCTGCTTGTAGTCACAGCAAGGCAGTGTGGCGCTCAAGGCAAGAACGGTTACGAGGCTGGTAAGAAGGAGCCAGAAGAAGATTTCTTCAGCCCATCAGGGGCCCAACCGCAAGTAGGCCGCGGCGGCGGCGGATCCGACCGAGGCCGCAAACCTCGGCGAGACAAGCGCAATGGAAGCGGGGGCGGCACAGCAGCCGGATCCGGCAAGTCGGACCGGTCCCTCTACAGCGGTATCGTCACTGTAAACGGGCTTCGCCGCCACGCCAATGATGACGAGGAAGAGGATATTAGCAGCGCGAGCGAGCGCCTGGCAGCCCGCTACTGCGCCGTGGACGGTGACCCCGGCAGCCCGAGGATGGGCGGCGGCAGGCGGCACCAGTCGAGCCCGGATTTGGCCAGGCACTACAAGTCTAGCTCGCCTCTCCCTGCAGTCAATCTCCAACCGCACTCCCCTCCGGCTGAAGGCAAGAAGCATCAGGCCGTCCAGGAGCTGCCGCCCTCCAACACCTTTGTGGGCAGCGGAGGCTGCGTGGGGAGCACCGGCTCCAGCAGCAGCAGCAGCGGGGGCAGCGGAAATGGAGACGCCATGTCCCTGGGATCGGACCAGTGCTCCGAGTATGGCTGCCAGACTGGGAACAAGTACAACAAACAGGTAGAGACGTCACTCGAGTCATCTTTACACTAATTTGCTCCGACTCCACTTCTCTTTTTTGTTTAAATTCAAAACCACGCTGCATATTGACAGTAAGCCACTTCTTTCTGTCTGGCTGTCGTGCTCTTTGTCCGCTCCCTGCCGCCTGATCGCTGTCGTCTCCTCCCTGGCTTCATGTCGTCTTATTTACACATCAGTTGACATACTGTACCGCACACCCCGCAGCTCACATCTAAACACCGTTTTATCTCGGCAAAATAGCTGCCAGTGTGTGCGCGGGCATGCACGCACACACATACAGTTCAGCATCCTAAGCCTGTGAGCCATGTGTCGGTACCCTGCTGTCTAAATGTGTGCGCGCTCAACGTCGCGTATTAGCAGGATCTAACACAAGGGACATGAAGTCGACCCCCCCCGCTGAACAACACTATATGTGAATGGATATGTTTTTTGCTTGTATACATGGGTAACCCCCTGAGGTGTTCAAAAGGTAGTGGGTGGATAGTTGCCTCCAACAGGCTAATTGGTCATGTTATATTTCATTTTGTCCTTTCAAGCTCTTTGTTTTCTTGACTTGAATAAATGTGTATTCCTTGAGCGAAGTTGGTAAAAGTCAAAGTCAAGGTGACAAATAAATACTGCATGGAGACCAGTCGAATCCACCCACACACATAGACCTCATCTATCATCTTAGATGCACTGACACAGCATGGTCCCACAAGTCCAAGGGGAGTGCTGCTCTGAGTGATGCTTGAGTGACAGCTCAACCCTCTTAAAGGGGCAGCGTCTTGTTTGCGTGACTGACGGCTCCAGATTTATCCTCCCTGTGGTGAAAAAGTGCTGATGTGGTCATTAAAAGAGAACCAGAGGAGCTTCTTAGGCTAATCAATTCATACACAGGACCCGCTGATCCTGCTGAACACACACACACACACACACACAAAGGAGTGCGCACAAAATAATGCACACACACTTATGAGGTTAATCCATTTCGGAGTCAATCCTCTTAATCTGCCTTTCCCAGGGTAAGAAAATGCTTACTGGGAGAGTTTTGGTCTTCATGCTTACGTGCACTCAAAACATGCCAGCACGCATTGAGGAACGCGCAGACACACAAACTGACAGCGTAATGAATTATTGATCGTGCGGAGTAATTAACTCCTCCGCAGCAGCCTAGGGTGCACCATCCACTATCTCAAGTCCACCTCCAAAGGATCTCACACCCAGTCATTCCTTGTCCTAAAGACTGTGGTTCCTTGTAGGTGTCTGAATTTGTTAACACAAACAGTTTGTGTTGGTGGGGGCCTGACTTTGTGCTCGGGGATTTCTTAATTCAAATGCATTTTATATGCGAATGCAAGTGAGAGATAGACTCCGGGGACTCAAAGGTGGCGGGCATGTGGCGGGCATGTGCTAAATGAGGGAAGCTGGGTTCCTTGACAGAATTGGTTGTAGCAGCACAGAGGGAGTAGAAGGGAATCATAGGAAGTCATTGAGATGGGAGGACAAAGTTGAAATTTCCGCATCAGTAAAAAACAGTATAAAAGAGAAATCATCACATGACGTCACCCAGGAACTCCAAATATTGAGTAAAAGGACTGATAAAAATAACTGGGCAGGATGAAACACAACAGAAAAAAACAACATGGCAGAGCCCCACAATCAGGGGTTTTTGGTCTTTAAATACCTCCAAAATCGCAGGAGCCAGAGGCACCGTGTTCTTGTGCTGTCCATCTGTCCCTGCTATGCTTTTCGATGTAATAGCTTAACACCAACTGGAGCAAATTTTGTTGCATCTGGTATAGACGTCTATTAAAGGGATGAACTGCCATGCGTTTGGAGGATGAGGTCAAGGGCACAGGGATCTCACATTCTTTTTCTCTGTGCAGTACCTCCAAAATACTTATGCTGAGAAACAAACAGAATGAAGTGATGACATGTTGGCCAATGGTCAACCAAACACAACAATCTTTAGATCACACTATTATTTATTTTAATTTTATTTTTTATTTTTTAAACATTGCTACTGCTTAACCATGATATAGAATTTTCTATGGAAAAAAATCAATCTAATGGACAATGACATTGTTATTATTATTATTAATATTATTATTATTTTTTTTTTTTTTTATTTTTTTTTTTTTTCAGACCCATTCCAGTAAGAGTACTGAACTTGAGTACTGTAGGCACCGTTACCGAAAATATGGATACATAAAATTTCGTGCCAAAAGAACCATTGACAGATAATTTTAAAGGACCTATGTATGCCAATGTAGCATTTAAAAAAAAAAAAAATCATCATTATCTAGAAATGAGAAATTATAAGAATAGAAAATTGCCATTAATGTTATGCAATTTTAGATCAAATGCTCTTTTGGGATAGATAGATCTTTCTTTAAAAAATGCTGGGGTTTTTTTTTGGGGGGGGGGTGCTATTGATACTTGTAATCTGTTGGTAACTAGTACTCGAGTTGAGTACTCGTACTGGTATTGGTTTGAAAAAAGTGACATCGAACATCCCTACCTCTACAAAAGTTAATAAGGGAATAAAAATACTGGACACACTCAAACTGAGTGTACATTGTCGTTCCATACCACTGCAACTTCTCTAATCATGTATGAAATGAAAATCGCAATAAAAACTGAGAATTGTTATAATTTTTGATACCATGTTTTTGATACTCATGTTTCTACATTGTAAAGTTGGAAAAGATGTCAAAAAGGGCTTTTTGTCAAGAAGATGTCACATGATAACTGGCACATGCTTTAAATCATTCAATACCACTCAACAAATGAGTGAATGGGTGGGCTATAAAAAAGAAGAGTGGGTATTTTTTCATGCTTGTTGCAACATTTTTCAGTCAGTACCAAAAATATCCATTAAAAGTAGAAGGTTGCACGATGGCTTCCGAGCAAATGGAGAGGGGGATAGAGAGACAGAGAGGACGTGGGGGGGGGGGGGGGGTTGGATGGCAGCCAAAGAGCGAGAGTGGACTGCTGAGATGTGGGTCATCAGGATACCCGGTGGCATCAGGACACATTAATGATCACAGCGGTCACATGGCACTGCAGTCAATATGGGCAAAGTGGCCTCGTTTTGCCCTCAAACCACCGGCACTACACACACACACACACACGCACGCACACGCACACACCATTCTTCCTGGCTAATATCCACGATCATTTCTCAGCTGTGTCCATTCATGCATTTTACTCTTCATATCATGGCAACATTGAGGAATGCTTTACACTCTTAACGCAGCACTTTTTTTCCCCTTTTTACCTCAGTTTGACTTTCACCTTTGGCGCTTGTTTTGTCCCCCCCCCCCCGCTGTATCTGCCATATGCGTGGGCAGGCTACCTTTGTGCCGTCGCTCGGTCCGCTCTGACCTCGAATATATCGACTCAGCGTTTTCACCACTTCTTTTACCGTAGTGAGCATTTTCTCGCTCGGAGTGTGTCCATGGGGTGAGAGGGCCACAAAGGCACTATCGAACCAGGGACAAACACACACCAACACACACATCTAAGGACTAATCAATGGTGCTTAAACAAGGCCAAGACTGCAGGTAGGTTGACTGTGCAGTTTTTACTTCCTTCGATGACAAAACAGGAGAAGGTCATCGCTAACGTCTCACCACATCAATCGCCTCTGCGATTGGACAGGCCAAGGACGAACTACGAAAATGAGTTTTCTGCGAATAATCCGGACCGTCTTGTTCATCTAATTGGACTGTATGGACGGATGTGGGTGAAGCGATTAGGTCTAAAGGATTATAAAATTGAAAAGCAGCTTTTCATTTCTGCGAAATCCCCTCAGGATTAAATATGATGAGCGTCTGTCATGGACTGACACCCGGCCGGCACGTCACTTGAGCGCATCCGCACAGGCGCCCCGCATTAAGGTCGACGGGGTGAAGGCGCTGTCAGCCATGTAAGTGGGAAGCGCACAAGCCGCTCCTGTCCCTGTCTTCTTCCTGGCTGTTACACAGCCGCCGTAACCGACCCGTAACCTCCTGTCAGGATGATACCAAAACACTGACACATTCATTAAAGTCACGGCGAGTTCAGGGCACGCACTCGGCCGTGCACTTGGGGAGGGGGTGAAGAGTTGAGAGCAAGCAAGAGGTAAGTAGGACAAGGTAAGCAAAGCGTAGATCACCCAATGAGTCAGACCGAAAATGGATCTAGTGACCTGGAGACAAAGGGTGAGAGGCAGGGAGGGTGGTTGCGGGGCTGGTGCAGTCGGCGGACATCAGGGTGGGAACATGAGCCACAAGTGTGGGAGAGGATTGCGAGACAAGGTTGAGGAAAGGTTCAAATGGATCCAGATGCTTGTTTTTTGTTCAGCGCCTTGTGAATATTGATTTACACTTGACTCATATGAGAACACAAGGGAATATTTTGGGTTGAAAGATGCCTCCACAGCTCTGTTGTTCTAAGTAAAGATTTACTCCAGCACTTTTACATCCCACGTCCACTATTGAGGTCAGTTAACAAATCGTGTGGACTAATTTGATTTATCCGTGTAAAAACAAACTCAACAGTTAATTAATAACGGAAAGATCCAGACTAAAGGTGTGGTGGCTTTCTGCTTTGACCGGTTGGCTGATCCATCTTATCTGACCTTTTAAATTTGTACCAACATTTTTCATAGTTGCTAGTAGGGGTGTCAAAATCAGTGAGTTAATTTTGAGTTAATTTAGAGTTCCTTTTTTTAGCACATGATTAATGACCGCCCCTTACTCGGAAAGCCTGTACTGGGGGAATTCCAGTTGCAACACAGCAGACACGTCCACGTCAACATTTAGCAGTCGTAAATTTAATAATAATGCATATATTTGTGGAGACTGGGGTTAAGTTGTATTTTACAATTTTAGAAATGTGCAGAATTTCACTCTGTGGTAGGATGGCATCAGAGGCCAACAGCGAAGTAATGACAAAGGAATACAAAGTATAATAGCTAAATTGGCTTTTTTGGCTTATTGCTCATTAGCCGGCTAAACATTCCCAATACATTTGCAAACACTTCTGCGCCGGCTCTCGAAGAACATGCGTCACACTATATGCTATGCACTCTGCACATATTGTATTTAATATGCTACACGTCAGCAATTGTTTTTAATGGCTGATTCACATTTGAATTAGAGTCACCACCGATACGTGCACACCCTACTAAATACCATATATATCATTTGCAGGCAATTGCTTGGTTGCCGCAGCCACATTTTCAGACAGTACAATGAAAGTCATTACAGATAAACGTAAGAAAAATTAAAACTGGCAAACTTTTTTTTGGCAGCATCTTCTAGCTAAAAATGACAACAGTGAATACATTCTATCGAGCATTATGAATAATGGAAATGTTCAACTCAACACTTTTTTTACCGCGAGTCAAACCCAAATCTCCTGATCACTTAAAGAGAAAATAATTCAACTTTGGTGTGAATCATTCTGGGATTAACTTCAATCAGTAGGTTGTGGAAAATGTAAATGTTCAATTAGCGTGCTCACAGTACAATGAGGTTGTTTGAGGTCAGGGCTCTCATCATCCATACAGTTGCAAATTCACCCCGGCATGGCTTTACGGATATTTTATACACTGGGAAGAAAAATGGCTTTTCTCTAAACTGTTCCCACAACCCACCCATCCCTAATTTAGTAATTGATTCTCAATACTATGTTGTCCCCCATAATCTGCATTATACAGCAAAAGTTGGTTGCCACAGCTCCTCACATCCACTTTAGAAAGGGATGGAGAGCTGCTGCTGTGCTGCTTCTCACACACATCATCATCATGTAAATCCACATGTCCTCCACGGGATATGAGGATTAGACCTCAAAAGGTTTTATTGAGGTATTTAGGTAAGGGTTAGGGCTACTTTATAGGCTTCACAGAATGAAAGTCAGTGGTAAGTCCTCGCTATAGATGACATTCAGCAGCACTGGTGAGTTGTTTCTGCTAGGAAAAGCCCCCAAAAAAAGAAAAGCAAATTGGAATGCTTGCAGGAGTCAGAGCGACAGAAGTGTTCTTTTTTTTTTTTTCCCCTGGCGCATCAAGGTCACCCTGGGCTGGAATGTGATTGCAAGTTGCATGTCTGTCTAGTCTGTTGAGCACAGCAGATAAAAACACACATGCTGATAATGTCACTGTGGTAGCAACTCCTCTCCTTGGCCTTTGTTTCAAGTTCTCTGAGAAAATAGCAAGAATGCGGGAATGTCATTCCCACTCACAGACAAGCCAAGACACGGGATACGCGCCGCAGACGGCCTCAGATGCGTGATTGCAAGGCACACAGACACAAAGAGACCAGCCCGGTAAAACATTCTCTTATGAGTACATAATGGTGCATAATTACACACATCCATTCCTTATGCATATACTCCCCCTCCTCCAAAAAGCTCTGATAAGAATGTGATGACACACAAGTCAGGATAAAAAGTTTTCCAGCTCTTACATCAGTTTCTCCTTCCATTCCCTCTGGAAGGAAACACACACACATTTGCACACACACACACACACACATGCAGTCATGTACACAAAAAGATCTACGTAGCAAGCCCCACACTGAGATGCTGCCTTTTATTTGCTTTCTTCAAGGCTCTATGCTGTAGTATGTACTGTAGCTCTGCATTCAGCATGTGTGCCATACAGCATTATCTTAATGGCTGTCTGGGGGCTGAACAAAATTGCCTAATCTCGCTAAACAAAAGACAACCTTCCTCGCAGCGGACCGGGAATCCAAATAGTTTAGCTGGCCTGAGACTGCCATTCTCCTCCTACACAAACGTCTCTTTAGAGCATTAACTGTTGGTTTGAATTCAGCTGAAAGAAATAGATTTGGAATTGAGCTAAACCAGTTGAAACCATGCTAAATAGCCCGGTGTCAGATGGTGTCAAGTCAAAGTAAATAAGACTCATGTGAGGTTGCGTACGCTTGCTGACCATGCCAGAATGCTGGATCAAGTGGGATTTTAGTAGGCCGCCAGGGGGTGATTTTCATTATTGCCTTGCTACTATCAACATTTATTTTGTTGGAAGGACTTGTTCCCACCGCCTGTGCATTTTTTTCTTCCTCATGTTTAGGTTACTTTACTGAGTAATATTAGACAAAATCGCACATATCTCAGAGGAATGAGCTGTTGGGGAAAGAACAGGCACAACACATCTATCTGTCTACCACATCTATAGCAAGCCAATCACGGTGATTTATCACAAGCATACAGTCGTGGCCAAACGATTTGGCAATGATGAAAATAGGATGTTCACAAACATTTCTTCATTTTAGAACAGGGTTTCCTCCTGTGACTTATAGGCATGGCGGGCTGCCATCTTTTTCTTCGGCACCCCCTTATCGACTACGATTCCACACATGTCGTTCGTCAGCACATCCGTGTTAGCTTGTGAGCGAAACGGGGCGGACATTGGCAATATTCTAAAAAACTATCTTAGTTAATTTTTTTATTTCCAAACCGTTTATTCCTCACAAGGGTCACAGGGGTGCTGGAGCCTATCCCAGCCGCCTACGGGCAGTAGGCGGGGTATACCCTGAAATGGTTGCCAGCCAATTGCAGACATTTTTAATATGACAAATAAAACTAAGCTCAGGGTAAAAAATGAGGCCCAAGTTCTTCACACATGTGGTTTAAAATCTCATCGTTTTGTTAAAATCTTCTCTCCAATCTTCAGCATTGATAACTAAAAACATCTGTGTTGTCCTGGTTAAGCTGCAGGAAATTATCTGCCATCCATGAGTTAATATATAAAGCACAATTTAAAAGGGTATAGACAGACCCCGTGTCATCAGGAAGCACAGCAATGAACTGTGGAAACTGACGCCGTGTCTCCTGATGACATCCCTAAGGGGATGCTTCTAAAAATAAAAAAATATTGGGCCTAAAATTGAACCTTGAGGAACCCCACATTTAATTCCATTGCTTCTCGCTGACTGTCCATCACTGACCACCAGGCTGAGCAAGTTTTCTGGGGGTAACCCTGTAAAAACACATTTTACAAGATCCACCTTCTTTAGAACTTCTGTAGTTCAACCAGGGACACCAATAATGAGCTTTAGGATTCCAGTCCGGTATTTGTATACAACTTGTTGCTGATAACAGTCCCACGGGTCTTAAATTGTGGGAATTGCAAGGCTGACCTTGATATTTTGGAAAGCTGCTCAAAACAAAGTTGTAAGATATGATAGATGGTACACACGGTCTTGTACCTTGTTTTACATGATCTCACTGTATACCTCCCCAATGTCTAATCTAGAATTTGGAGTTCAACCAACATGGGGAAATGAACAAAGAAGAGGAAATGGCGCACTCAGTTGGCTACATGTAAAAAGGTGACGGGAATAGTTATGCAAAGAGTAAAAATAGCTGAAGGGTTGAATCGTGCGATGCATTTGCACTCCAGGACCATCAGTACATAAAGCGACTATTTTTTGAAAACGGTGCAGAAAACAAGTCTATTTTTCAAGCCGTCTATTATGAATGACTGGCTGTTCCATAAACTGTACACTTGCACTCTCTGTGCTCTGTAAAGTAACCAGTAAAAGGGGGCTCTTTCCAATACTCTCCCCTGCACTTTCACATTAACCACCTTCTCTTTGCCACACACACACACACACACACAAACACACACACACTTCATTCACCGTCTGTCTTCCTTTTGATTGATCTCTCTCAGTTCCCTCAGAGTGTATTCATTTCTTTTCATTGCTCTCCATCTGGATTTCTGGAGCCATCTTTTAAAAAGCTGTTTTTTTTAATGGCATCGAAGATTTTTTTTTTTAATGCTGCTTAATGGTGTCTTTAAATATAACAAATGGCTCCTAACAATCCACCCACCTCCCCCTTCTGTTTTTAGGCTGTAGTTTAAGTCGGCCACACAGCTTTCGTTTTACTGATTAGATGTAGGAACAAAGGAGAAGGCCCTAAGTGAGAGTATGAGTAAAATGCTGTATCTTTCTATCAATTTTTGCTACTGGCGAATCGGAGCACATTTCTTACCGGGTATCGGCTTATTAGATCTTGTGTGAACGTGAAAGACTGGCCATGGTAGAGCTCTAGTCCAAAGTCAATCAATGTTGTAGCCCCGGGCTAAATGTAGCCATCTGTTTTCGAATTGTTAGTGGAAGAGAGACAAATCGCAAGATCAAAATGGAGATAGAAGAAGAGCGGAGGGGCTGTGGGGGGGGGGGCAGACAGAAAACGAGTGGGAAAGACGGGATTGTTAGTCTGTGGAGTGACGCTGAAGGGAGATGAAGAGATGAAATAAGATGACTTGGACCAAAAATGATGCTGCAGTGCAATGTGTGGTTGGGACAGAAGAAGCGAGAAGCTGCTGGACTACACCGCGATAGAATGAAAAAGATAGCGGTAAGTGGGTCCAAGGTTAGTGAGGGGGGGGGGGCTTAAATCCACAAGTAAGGCCTCGCTCAATAAAGAGAGAATGAAAAGCTTTCTACCTGCGGTGTGGAGGTTACATAAATGTGAGTGGGCAGGCCTCGGCCTGCACTGATGTTCCAGATAGTGTTATTGACCCATGCCTTCCTTCTTTAATCTACGTAAGCAGCTATTTATGAGTGGAAGTGGCCGTGCTTTTTCCTCTATGTCGCGATGTGCTATGCAGCACACAAGTAGATCAGATAAGAAAGTTATCGGCGCAAGCATTAACAAAAATGCTTAAGAGCCCAACTGCAAGAAATTCAAGGTAGTGGAGAGAAAATTCAAAACACTATAAGATTGTTTGCCTGTGTAGTGTGCTGCATTCTGTAATTCAGTGCTTCTCTTTTTTTATATACTGTATATATGCTCTCTCCCTTCCCGCCAGGAAGAAGAAAATAATTTGTGCCCCACCAACTCCCCACAGCTAGTATAAATAGTATTATTTTGCTTTTAAATTGGCATAAGTACAACCATGCTGGACTGGCACAAATAATCGGCCATGGTATTTTGGGCATTTTGACTGAGGCCCGCCGGGAAAGCCCAGTTCCCGACCACTCTTGCCTACTACGAAGTTCTACCACTGATTTTTATTGGTTCAGTTTGCTCTCTATATTGTAAATGTATTAATGGGCTGCTCCCTCTGAATTGTGGGGTAGAACGGAGAAAAATAATAATTGAACAGCACCACATTGGCCCCAAAACTCTGCATAACATGGCATCCTTACTAACATTAACGAAAATGTTTTGTTATTTCTATTAGGGGTGTCAAAATGATGGTGTTAATTTTGAGTTGATTTCAAGTTCCTTTAACGCAACAATTTTTTTTTAATGCGCGATTAATGACTGCCCCTTATTTGTTTTTAAGTACGTTTTTTTTACTTCTTCCTACTCCCTTTTCAACATGTAAGCTGTGCTTAGTGATGATTATGTATGTAAAAAATATATTTTTACTGCAGTATTTCTATTGCTGGTTTAAATGCTCAATAAACAAACAAACAAACATATAAAATTTGTGATTAATCGTGAGTTAACTATTGAAGTGATGCGATTAATTTAAAAAAATAATAATCGCCCGACACCCCTAATTTCTATACAATTAACCATTTGAATTTAAAACTGTCTTTTCTCAGATGGGAAATTATGGAAAAGGAAATTATCTTTATTCATTATTCACCATACAGACAATCTTTTATGCAACATTTTAATATTTTTACTTTTTCAGACAAACGTAAAAATAAGTTCATTCGTGTTAGTTAATAATTAGTCCATTAAAACAAATTAGGTAAACTTTGATAACGGGCCAATGATAGGAATCTTTACTGACTGTTAGTCTGCTTACTTCGCACAACTTTCGGTTTCTATTCTTCTCGTTACACGCTCTTCTCTTGGCACCCTCTTGTTCTTTTGGAAAAAATCTTAAGAAAAGGGAAAACATAATTATTTGATGTGCACTGAATTGATGTATCACATGACATTGTATTAAGATGAGATTTAAACTTTAAATGTTTTTTTGTGCTTAATAGCCATATTTTCCCCCAAAGTTTTTTGTGAAATTTACAGTTCTACAGTCCACTTTAGAATGTGAACATCCACAAAGGCGTACGTTATTGTTAGTAAAAGTGTGATTACAGCACGATATACAGTAAAAAATTAAATTAAAAATTGTTTGGTTATCATTTAGTTTGTTAGTTAACTTCAATGTTCATGAAGGATGTGCTATAAAATAGGCATTGTGATTCTGTACAAACTTTTCCTTCATATTTTACATCCCATCGACATGTTTAGTCTCTTGCCAAAACCGAATGATCTTTGAGAAATTTAACAACAGCTTGGCCCCAGTTGCGCAAGACCAATTTCAAAGCATTATAGCAAAGTCGGTACTTAATAGGTCAACACGGCACCGGCGCAAATCACTTGTGCATTATTTAAAAGTCTCTGTTCTCTTGTTTTGCAAATACGCACAGCTATTATCTAGATAACCACTCACAGCCCTTAAGGTAAAAAGAGGGAAATGAAACCAACCAAAACAAAAAACACGGCAGTCTTATTGAATATCAGATGTGGCGATATAACACAAACACATTCTAATCAAAGTCATGCAAATGTAGCAGCCAAATTAGGGCTCCTGAGAGGTTTCCATGTGGATGAAACAGCAACCTTTAATCGCGTGGATGAAAGAATGCTCGACAAACTGAAATGCTATACCTGATGTATGGCCACAGACACGCAAACACTTAAATGCATGAAAGCGACACACGCAGTATCACACACAGTAAGATTAGAGGCAGGGATAGAGTGTGTTCACACTGATAGTGCTTCACGCACACACTTTCTCGCTCTCTTTCTGCCTCTCTCAACGGTCAGTACCTTTTTTTAAAGCGTGAATAAAGAAGCGGCTGTGATGCCGTGTTAACATGAAAGCTTTCATGGCTGTTTAAAAGAGCCGACTTTGATTAGAACGTGATTTTGTGGAAGCGTTCTTAATGTTGGCCGCTGCTGACAACGATGCTTTTTAAATCCAGCGAAGCCGTAGCAGGGCAGCCTTCTGTCAAAAAGAAATGTTGAATCAAGTATTTCACATCCGCATCTTTTTTTTTCTTTCCTTGAATCTTGTACTGTACCAGCTTTGCATGGTCAGACTTTCTGCAAATTACAACCACAAAGTGACACCACTTTCAAGAGTGATCAAACGGCCTATTTGAAATAATTTACTACCACGCTGCTAATTGGATATCAAACGGGGTTGCTGTTATTACCATGTTCATCTGAATACTCACTGTGAGTTTTATGAAACAGTGTCACTTTCACATGATCATTAGCAATTAAGAATCAGTTGCACTACAAAGAAAACAAAAGTAAAGTGGCACCTTGATTCATTCCGAGACCAAGCTCGTAACTCAATTTATTCGTAAATCAAATACATTTTCCCCATTGAAAGGAATTTAAAAGTTATTAGTCCATCACCTTCCTAACAAGTCCGATTGATAATTGTGATTCACTCAAAGGAGTTCTTCACATTTATCAATCTGGAAGTTCACTCGGCAGATCCGTTCGGGAAAGGCGGGACATTCTGTATAATAATCCAAACTGATTGGACGATGCGGCATCTTGTGCACGTTTGTTTTGACAAATCACAACAACGGATGAATGTCGTCTTCGGTCTCATCTTAGAAAAAAAAGAAAAGCACAAACATCTTTACCAGATAAAAATGCACGAAGCGTCTCTCGCTGTTCAACATTCAACTAGAAAATAGTGAATAATTCAGGTTTGTTTGTCCCCCCCCCCCCCCCCCCCCACCAACTTCTTGGTTTTGTCCCGCCTTAAGCAACGCCTGATTGGTCCGACCTGAAAAAAGTCGGTTGCAAACGTATCAACGGGAGCGGTACAAGATGTGTTCTCGTAGTATTTGTGAACAAATATTGTGAGAATTCACTTTGTTGGCAAGGTTAGTCCATCTCAGGACCCCCCTCCAAAAAAAGCCCTTTTTAAAATGTGTTATAATAAAGAAAAATAGCACTGAATTGTGCATAATTTGGATGTTCCATATCGCCTCTTTTTTCAGACTGATACAAGTACAAAAGTATGAAACCATTGATTAGTTACTGAAACCAATATCATGTGCCATTTCTGTGCTTGTACTTGTACTTTTGATGCTTAAAATTTTCCCCAAAAAACCATGACAGATCATTTTAAGCAGGGTTCCCACGGGATCTTAAAAAATCTTAAAAGCATTGAATTCATGAATTTGTAAATAATACATTAAAGAGTCTTGAATTGATGTGTCTTAAATTGTATGCTGTATGTGACTTCTCTGTGTCCCATCTCCTCAAAATGTCATTTGTCATTCAGATTAAATAACGTAGCCGAAACAAACGAGAAGCCAATTATTGAGAACGCAACACAGCCTTGGGTCAAAATTGTCGCAATCTATCGTTAAAATACAACAAAAGTCCACTGGAGATCATGCCCTACAACACCACTACACATTATGGTTGTGTAATATGTATTAAGGGTCTTAAAAAGGTCTTGAAAAGTCTGAAATTGAACCTGAAGAGACAAAATCTTTTCATTTCTTTGATTGTTTTGCAGCTTGTGCCTTGACAGCAGTAATTACAAGTAGACGTTCGAATCGACTTCCGTCTATAACGAATGGGGAAAGGGAGGAGTGACGCATGCCGTAAAACAGTCAGTACATTTGTAGTTTTTTGTGTGGCAGGGTCCCTGCCACCCTCCTCAGTTACTTTGTGCCAGTAAAAACGATACAGACCCCCATCAGGCCATGACAAAGGTACCATTCAACTAGTTGTAAGTTGATGTTTCATCACAAGAGTTATGAAAATATTTGGGAGCTTGAAACGTTTTTTTAGTGTTGCGTTACGGAAAAATGCTATATAGAGATATATAGGTCTGTCTTTAAAATTATCTTTAATGTGCCAAAATTACTAATGGTATCAGTACTATGTATCGGTGACTACTCAAGAGTTGAGTACATACAACAGACATTAAAAGAAAATGTAAAGAAATAACTTTTTTTTTTTTACTTACTGTGCATACTGTAATATTCATGTGTTCATTTTTTGCCTTTAAGGTGGATTGCCTATTAAGTGACGTTTGTTGTTGTTGTGTTTGTTTTTCCTTGTGTGTCTCCCTTGGTCTTGTTAAGTGTAATCCCGCCCTTCCTCGTGTCAACCAATCAGTGCCCTCAGCCACTTGCGTCTTGCCCCAGGTGTGTCTTGTTGTGTCATTAGCGTGTGTGCGTTTAGTCTCCTGTCTCCCCTCTGTCTGGGTCGGTTCATTGTCATTTCCCTCCCTTCATGCTACCAGTTTTTGCCTTGTTGTCCTCCCCAAATTTTGTTTTCTCTTGCCATTTGGAGTTCGCTTTTGTTTTGTAGTAATTAAAGTCCTTTTTTGTACATCACCTTCGCCTGCTTCCCTGCGACTGAGTCCTCCACCAAACTTTGCCTTCTTGACAGTTTGATTATTTGTCCCGTTGAATAAATAGCTGAACTTGGCTCTCCTTGCCCACATCAAAAACATTCACATCAAATTATCAAAGGGCAGTAATTTAGAGTGATCCTGACAAATAAGTTTATTGATTTACAATATAGTGGAGCGTAACAAATATATAATGCACTGTATGTACGTACGCATGACAATTTATACTATGTAATATAGCGTTTGTGTAAACGCAATACTATGCAATTTTTCTGAATTCAGCGCAAGGTTGAGAATTATGTGTTAGCTCAGTATTATGGGCAGTTCAAAACTGACATGATCCAGGGAAGCATTTACTTCATTCCACACTGAAACAATGACATATTTGCTGCTATATGAGCAGCCTTGGGCCTTTCTGCAATCACTCCTCTGCACTCAATAGCACTGCGTTGTGTAGCCGCCAACATAACGACTGTTCACACAATTATTTTAGACAACTTGGATACAAATGCAGTGCAATGTTTTGCTTGGACAGTTCAGCCTGGGAAGACTACGGCTTACTTCCTTTATATGAGCCATGTGTGAGAGCCTCAAGGCAAGTGCGACTCTAGTTTGCAAGACCCTGCACATGGATGGAGCACTTGCCTATGGGGGAAGTATGTAGAGATAGTTTAACAATATGTATGTGAATCACATGACGACAGAAGTGTCAGTATGTTGGTGCATACCCAAAAATGTAAATCATAATAACTCTCTCCATTAAACTTTTGCCCTATATTCTAAATAATGTTTATAAATAGCATTACCACACGCTAAACTAAAATAGGTATCTAAAATGAAAAGTCTCCAGTGGCAACAGTGACTGATAGCAAGCAGGGATTCGCTTCCAATTAAATTGTTGCTCTAAATGCAGCCAACACGCAGCAGCCCGGTGATTTTCTTTCACAGCATCACATCTTGCGCAGAAAATCAATTTCCAATTTCCAATATCACGGAGTGAGTCGCTTCTACAATTTGAAAGCTCCACAAGTCAGATTATGAATAGGATGCAGCACAAAGACTCGTAACGAATGATTGGGAGGGCTAATAAAAGTAAACAATGAATGCTTTCTCCATTTTTCGTCCTCATAAAATATCTGTCTTTGTTGTGCTGAAGGATTATTTTCTCCAATCCAACAAGATCTCACCTCACCCAAATCAATGTATTGGTCCATGGTGTTACATTCTAGTCAATGTATTAACCCAAATATATTTGTTTGCAACTGGTGGTGATGTTTTTAAAACTTGGGTCATCATAATCATCCATATTTTTGATTAGCTGTATTTGCTGCACAATAAAGTCCTGCTGTTGTGGTTATCATGCTGTGTTTGTGGGGCAGACGCAGCAGGCAACCGGCTGTTGCTGTGCCAAACACTGTATAAATTACAAATAACTAGTAAATAATCGGACATCTTTTTGCCTGCAATTGCTATATCAGACATGCTGTTTTCTCAGTGTTGAGCAATGTTTCTCATGTTACTTGTTTAACTATGTTTCTCAGTTGTGAAGCGGTAACGTGAAGCTCTTTTTGTGATCAAATAACTTTAGCAGCCACAGAAACTGCAGCTTTCCTCAGGCAGTTCTAAACTTTGAATTCATATCTTCCATTTAACATCACATAAATATCCACCTTAGACGGTGTTCAAAAAGATTAACTTGAACTGTCTTATAACGAAGGATGGTTGAGTGAGCAACTGGAGACAGTGGCAGAATGTGTGGAATCCCCGTAGTCATATGTTAACTCATTGAATACCAGCCATTTTCATTGGAGCAACCCCCCTTCAGTTCATACCAGCCGTTTTACCGGATTGTTTTGTTCTGCCGATCGCTTATTTTCTGCTTCTTCCCCGCTGCTCTACAACCCGCAGTAGTGACAGAGGACACTCCCAGTTCAAATATACACTTCCTGTTTCTCTTCTTCTGCAACAAGTCCTTGCGTGATACTGGCTGATCTTATACTTGCTGCCACCTACTGGCCGTTTTGTTTCAATAACTTCCGTCAGAAGCTGCGCCAGACCCTCCTGTACTCTTGTGCATTTAAAAAAAAAAAGCTTATGACGTATTTATACGTCATGTGTACGCAGCGACTATGACGTATTGATAAGTCATATGTATTGAGAGAGTTAACAAAGTGAGGCTAATTATTCAGTCCTTACCAAACATTTATACTTTCCGGTGTTTAATATACAATCCTAAAAGAAAGCTTTTAACATCCAAGACAAGTCAAACACAAATTTAGGACACGCATTCAAGTGTTTCCAAAAGTTAACACAATTGCCAGCTAAACTATTGGTAGTCATCAAAACTCAGTCAACAGCTAACATAGCACTAGCTAGCAACATACAGCAAACATGAGAAGCAGATCAAGCCAAGAGTATAACAATTATTTTACATAGAAACATAATTTTTGTGGGTTATTTTGGTTATTAAGGCAGTTTGATGTAAACAAATAAATAAAATAAACACATAAATAAATAAATCTCTTTCACAGTTTATTGTTGCTTATCTTAATCGTGTTTCTCTGACGGGTAGCTTAAGAGCAGTGAAGCGTCAGAGTTTAATGTACTTTAACTTGGATCTCAGCTCACTACTTTTCCCAAGTTGCTTGTTTAACACTGTGTGTTCTGCTGTATTGACAGTCTAATCCAGGTACCTCTGAAATCTAACTATGCAGGCAACCACTATGGGTGCTCAGAACAGTTTATCAACCAATGGGGTAGATACCACGGACTTCCGACTTCCGTAAGTCACACACTCACGCCGTTTCCGGCCACTGCTGTGACACACAGGCCGCGTCCCAACACTCGCACCTCTACCCCTGCGCCCCGCAACCGCGCAGACCCCCCGATGGGCGCGAGCACGCAGGGCATCTCTGAAATGCTTCGGAGAGACACACTACACGCTCGCACCCATCGCGGGAACCGTGGGGCACAAAGGCGGAAGAGCAAGTACCGTGACGCGGAGCACACGTTGCAAACAGCAACCGGAAACAGCGCTGGTTTGTGACAGTCGGAAGTCCCGCCTCCTCCGTGGCATATACCCCATTGATTAATTGGGAAAATCATTGTCAGATTGCATGTTACTATGCTCTTAAAATAGTTTATGTGGTCATTGTTCTTTTTTTTTTTTTTACACATATCTTCGAAACGGGCTTCCAGAAAATGAGCTAAAATTGAGTGTACATACAGTTTTATTTTCTTGACTGTTTTCAATGGGAGACATTGCTGTTTTCATCATTCTTATACATTTCCAGTCAAAACTGCCTAATTCTTAATGACACCATTAAGATGAAAAGTATGAATGTCACATTTTGAAAAGGTGATTTTACAAACAAAATAGCAAACAAGACCTTACTTCATTTGCTTGCCTTCCTGTTGAAAAGTATGTGTCCAATGTTTTTATTTCTCTTTATCCAAAAACCAATTAACATTTTTAAGCACAAAATATGGAGATATAATCTTTTATGTGGTTAAAATATTCAGGATGTGGGCATCTATGAAGGTGTACGTCTTGGTGCTGATCCAAATTAGGCTTTGGCTTTTCTACATTCTACTGAGTGCCAATTTCATTTTAATTTTCATTTTGTTAGCATAATTATGCAAAAACTATAGAACTGATTTTCATAAAACTTTGAGGAAGGTTGAGGAATGTACCAAGGAAGAACCCATTAGATTTTGGTCTCGAGCCAGGATAAAAAAAAAAAAATGTTAACGTTCTGATATCAACATTCCATTTCCTTTCATTCATCATACTGAATAACTACAGTAAGACACAGGAGATAGGTGTACAACGATAATGTGTACTATTTAGCCCTAATTAGAGACGTGTTTGGCCTTGGCAGAGGGCTGCACTCTAACTAATGTAATTCCAGTTGACATAAAATAATGTAATGCCCTTGTATGGTGTTAAGGATGATGCAGCCACTGATTCATTTCAGTCACTTTATTACAACCCCCAGAAACAGAATGCACATCAGCTACAACTCACGCCCAGTCACTCCACACGCAGAGCCACACACACACACAGACTCACTGATTTGACCCAACGCCTAATCTTAAAATTCCCTTTGCTCTTTCAACAGAAATATTCCTTTGCTCCCTCATCTTTGCTGAGGTCACACCCGTCAATTATTCCCCTACTTATCAGTTACAGACGTTAGAATAATTTGTACATGCGAATTAACTGCTAGGAAATTGCTAATTCATACCGCTGAGCAAAACAGACATATTGTAGATTATTGTAAAGCAAGAGTGAGTAATAAGAATAGGTAATTAGTTTTTGGTGTAAACCTATATGTTCAGTATGCAACAAACATTACCATCAGCCACAGCATAACTATCTCACTATGGCGGATGTGGAATAATTAGCATTCTTAAACATTATCTTTTAATACCAGAAGTCGCATATTAATCAGTCCAAGTCCTCGGCGAAAGGCTCAGCTCAGTGTCGGATGCGACAACAGACGTAATTTCTTAATGGCCAACTGTAATTTTCAAAGGCAATTGCGAAACTTCTGCCAAAGTAGCAAAGTGTGATGTAAGGTTATTGATGGGAATGGGCTGAATCCTCCCCTGCCTTCTCATTAACTCGCCTCTTTTCCTTCTTCCTCCTCCGTTCGATGGCCCGGCTGCGCGCTATCTGTCTCTGGTGTATCGAATGGCACACGCACGCGAACCGCCGTACACATCAACACACAGCAATGCGCACACGCGGATGCAAGAAGTCTGTTTGCATACCAAAAGCATATTTCATAGCTCAAAGAAATTGAAAGCCGTATTAATTATGCAAACTACACACACACACACACACACACACATATGGAAAGAAGAGTGAGGGTGCTCTTGTGTTCCATTCTTCCTCTGCGTCAAAGGAGTCAGAGTGTGAGAATGATTGAGTCGCTCTGCGTCAGGGAGAGAGCGAATGAGAAATTGTGCAGTGAAAGAGAAAGAGTGCACTGTCCTTAACCGTGCACACTCATGTTTATGTGTGTGTGTGTTTTGTCTCGCCAGTATAACGCCCTCTCTGTGTCCCCCAAGCCACTCAGTGTCACTCACACACACTGAGACTATTGTCAAGACGTTGGCTGATGTGCCCCCGAGGCCATTTGTGTGCCACTCTGTCCATCACAAAAGGGCAGAGAGGGCTTCACTTAAGTCACTGGTGTCCAAAGTCTAGCCCTTGGGCCAATTGCGGCCCATGGTCCATTTTTAACCAATCAGCCACATATTCCAAAGTTCGCTTGCTGGTACCAGTTCAGCTCTACTCTCTTTGTTTGGGCTGTTAGTTTTCTATTTCAAAACAGTACCATGCTACATTGTTTGTGTCATTTAAAATGAGACATAACAACAATGGCTACCGCTTATGCTAATGTCAGACCAAAAAGTGAATTGAAGTATATAGAATGTGCTTACCAAGTCATGCACGCAGTGTCGTAAAAAAAAAGAAAAAAATATTTCACACAATTCTGTGAAGTAAGAATGGAGAAATAATGTTGGGGGGGAAATGCTAAGTTTATTTACTTGTTTACTGTTGTTCAATTGTTCAGCCAAGATAGCATTTAGCATTACCCAAAGTTTTAGGCAAAACCACTGGCCACCTGATTGACTAGCAATGTTCATACTTTTTAAAAAAATTTTACTTTGTATTTTTTTATTTTGATTTCAGAGGAGGATGAGCCCCTCCTCCTCTCTGTTGTGGCTTGGCAGGGATGAAGTTACGTTTGTTGTATCCTGTGATTAGGGTTGCCAACCATCCCCTTGAAATACGGAATCGTTCCGTATTTAGAAATGTATGTACGAGTCCCGTATTGACTTGTCAAGGTACGCGCTTTGTCCCGTAATATCGTGAGAATCAAAAATATCCGTAAAATGTCAATGGAATTAATGAATAACAGTGTCCTTTATGTGACAATTTACGGTAACGTTCAAAAGTATGACATCTTATTGGTCGATGTAATGTTGCTTGGCGGAAGTACATAGCAGAAGACCGCAATCCGACCCGCGGTAGAAGTAATACTACGAAAAAGGCCGAAAAATAGCAAAAGGATTGGGAAGCAAAACAAATGGGTCGAGAAATTGCGAGAAAATATCTACCAAGCGAGTTTTTCAGGGAGTTGGCAACCCTACCTGTAATCAAACTCCCTTTGGTGTGAACGTAGCATTAGCATGTGGCTGTTAGACCCAGTAAGTAAACAGTTTTTATTCATGAGGAGAAAGAGGGCAGAAAGAAAACGGACCACTGTATTGGAGAGTGGGAAGCACGCAAAGTAATCCCCAAAAATTTGCAATTGCCTATTTTGATAGTGCGCGACTGATATGGATTTTTGAGGCTGATGTCAATTCCGATATTTGCGCAAAAACAATCTAAACTTATTTTTTAAATATATAATGAATAAAGTAACTTTTTTTGGAGTACCTTAGCATTTACAACAATAAAGATATGAATTAGATTTGACTGTTTTACAAAACTTTGCCATTTAGTATTTTTTAATTTGCTGTGAAAGCTCACTGCTGACTACTGCTTGTGCTGTAAGATGTGGCCACAAAAATGTAAAAAATGGTGACAGATGCATACTTGACTCTACCATGTGTTTGAATGTGAGTAGTTAATTCTGAACACAACTCCATTGCCATTTATAAAATGGTTCTGCACACTTGTGGAACCATATAATCACAGTTGTTTTATTTCTTCAGCTCTTGAAGATTTTTTTTTCCTTTTTCAGTTAGGTTGAACAGGTTATAACTCACAATGAAGGTAGAAGAGGTTTTGAAATTATTGATATCGGGCCAATTTGTTTAAACTGGAATTTGAACAGGGCAGGCTATGTAGACTTCTTATGTACACTGTACTTCCTTGATGACTTCACTACTTATTTCATTCAGTGCCATTGACGGCTATAGACGTGAAAAATCCATTTTAACTGGGCTGGCAGTGAATGCAGGGCTTTGGCAGTGTCTTATGGCATCTTAGGGCATTTCAAAAAGAGCACAAAAACAAGCTTTTTTTGTTTCCCTTTAGAACATTTAGCCGAGTAAATGTTTCATTGACATGGTGATGACAAATCTGTTGGGCCAAGGGTTGATGGTATGACATTTATGGTGTTTAAATTTGGAGGTTGCGCAGAATCCGTGTGCGCATTTATGAATTGAAGTGTGTGGTCTTTGTGGTGCCAAGGCCAACGCTGCATTCGCTCCTCTCTGACAGCACATTAGGCCAAGCTCTGTTTAACCTTGTAGCGTGAGTGACGCTGATTCTAAACCGGCGGGATGGATTTCAGTTTGTTGCGGTGCGCCGCCGCCTCACTCTTCAGCATCACAACACGACGACTTGATGTGGGGGAGAAAGAGAGAGAGAGAGAGAGAGAGAGAGAGAGAGGCCAGCAAGAGATGCAAGGCAAAGACGTGGCCAGATATGATAAGCGACACAATGCGAAAAAGACAAGTGTGACTTGTCAGAGATAAAAGTGGCGGCATATGGAAAGCGAGAGTGGACGTGACGCCAGGAAATAGGAAGTGTGCATTTTGGAAGTGGAGAAGAGACCTTGCAGTCAGATATCTGATGTCCTTTATTGACTGTCTATTGTTCACAGCAGCACTCCTAATTACTCTCAACAGGGTGCACGTGTGTGCATGAGTGACTACATCCTCATCCTCGCTCTTACTCTACCATTCACTGCCTCCTCACAGCGATGCCATTGTCCACCCTCCTCTGGTCAAACCTTAATGGACATTAGCAGTGCTCCTAACGCGCACACAATTAGAGTCTAATGGTCCACACAACCAGAGAGCGGTCATACATATGTATGGACGCCGGTCGCACGCACACGCACACACAGGCTCCCTTGTGCGCCACCATCCTGTTGGCGTCTTTTTCCCACAATGCTCGTTGTCATGGATATTTATAAGAGAATGACTGTTATAGGGATGAGCCGTGGAAAGCCACGAGCATCACGAGTGAGCCGCGCACAGAAAAAAAACAAAAACACTTCAACAAAAGGAGCTAATCTGAGTCATGGGCATTTGTCCGGTAAGCCTGGCCTCACATCAGACTCTATAAGCTTTTGTTGCTGTTTTGTTTTCAACCCCCTATACATGGCCCAGCCTGCACAAAGGGATAAACATTTCAAAAGCCTACGAGTCAGAGTCAGTGATTTTTCACTGTTTATTCTGTGCGCAAGCCCAGATGGAGGCTGGGAGTAGGCAAGTTTGACCAATGCCAAAATGGACAGCTTGTTGGTAACAAAGCTGTGGTGAATAGCAATGCGGTAGGCCAGAAGTGATCACTCTCCTCACACACACACACACACACACACACATTTGTACAGTAACTAGCTCTGGCAATTATCGTGAGTTAAGTGGACACTAGCTCAGCTTTAATTGCTCCCAGCAAGAGGAAGTGATCTACGGTCTTAGACTTTGTGCACTGCACTGCAATGGTGTAGATCAGAGAGATGGGTAGTACCAGCGGTGCCCACATGAGGGGCCCGCACTGCTGCAGCAGAGAGAGAGAGAGAGAGACTGCATCAGGGCGATCAGATGACCTCGCTGCTGCAGTTAATGTTCTCTGGCACTCAAGACACAAGGCTAAGGCTCTCGCTCATACCGCGGGGCTGCTGTACGACAAGCTAACGTGTGTGTGCGTGCGTGCGTGTGTGCGGAACAAGGGACCATGCCACCGCGTTGGTATAAGTAGCTAACGCGGTTCTTCATTTCTTTCTTTAAGTCTTTATTGAGTCTTTCTGTAGTTGTGCCGCACTCCCCCCCCCCTCCCCTCCCCTCTTCCTCCCTCCCAACCCTCTCTGCCTCTCCTTAGCTGCCCCTCTTCTTCCTCTCTCTGCAGTGCAGCATGGTGATTATCATTCCTCTCACAGAGTCAGGCCTGATAGTCAGATACTGCTGAGCACCCTTCTACATCACCTGCTCCTAGAGGGAGCAATGGAGGGAGGCAGACGGAGAGAGGAGAGAAGCGAAAGAGGTCTGCAGAGAGAGAGGGAGAGAAAGAATATGTGCATGCGGAGGAGACAGGAGAAATTTGGATAGGAGTGCAGCAGCGTGAAAAAGGGACGATTTGTGGAGCTGCAGAGGTGGTCCCACTGCAACAAACTGCATATAAACGTGTGCCTGCGTGCACGGCGCACACCCCTGAAAATAAGTGTGCCTAATATGTGTGTGTCTTTCCACTATTCGCATGGCGGCCGAATGTGTGTTGTGGCAACAAGGCGCCTTGGCTCATCAACGCGCCAGCAGACAGTTGCTGTTTGTTTCGCATCGTCCTTCCTCCCACCAGCTGTTTCAACTTGCTCCAAGTTATCTTCTGCATTCTGCAAATACCACAAGAGTCTAGCCAGAAAGACCACCGGTCACATTCTGGCAGCCCCACTAAACAATACAGACTCACAAGAACTATTTTTTTTGTTTTACTATGTTTCAATCATTGTTTTTAAGCAGAATTACCGTACATGAAAATGTTTTGCAGGTGAGTGGTACCGAGAATGTGTCCTAGAATAAATCTGGACATGCTCCCACTTTGTCAAACATTGCAAGAAATTTATATAGCCTTTATTAAAATAAAAAAAACAATAAAAAACATGTCAGCACTTACAAAGGTAGCCCTACTTCACAACTGTTTTTCCTATCAGTAGGGAAGTAGGGATGTTCGATACCACTTTTTTTATTCAAACTGATACTGAGTACGAGTGCTCAACTCTTGAGTAGTAACCGATAACAAGTACTGATACCACTAGTACTTTTGATACCCCCCCCCCCAAAAAAATAGACTTTTTTAAAATGTATTTTTATTTATTTATTTTCTGGAGAAAAAAATGACATTTTTAAATAAATAAACTATATATCCCAATATAGCATGTTTCCATAAAGTGACAGTGTGTTGAATTTACTGCCATCTAGTGGTGAATTAGTAGAACACAAAAACATAAGTTTGATCTCCATGTTTCGGTGCCTCAGAGAGACCACACTTCGCAAGCCAATTACTACTTTGGCGAAGTTCTTCTCTTTCTGGTAACTGTTGCAGAATGATGGCGGCAAAACATGTTAGCCTCCTGTAAAGCACGGCATGACATATATAGTATAATTAGCAATTACTAAACCTACAATTAAATAAAAACATATATATCGATGTGATAGAACATATTTTCTTGCATATTATTGAAATCAATAATATTTTTAAAAAATGAATGAACATTGAAAATTTTAAAAATAAACAGTACTGATACCACTAGCACTATAGATACATAAAATGTCCCCCTCAAATAAAGCAACGACATATAATTTTAAAGAAAGACTCATATATTCCAATATAGCATTTTTTCTCAAAATTGCTTGAAATTAATTGCAATTTTCTATTTTAAATTGTGATTTCTCGCTCCTGATCATAAAACGGCCCATAAAGGGTAATATCGTCCGATTTTGCTAGCATTTGAAATAAGGGCGGGTATCAGCACTCGCTCATCACTACATAAATGATATCCACCTCTCACACCTTCCTAGATTAAATAATTTAAATACATGCATTGATGAATTGTCAAAAACTGGCAAATAAAACAAATCTTAGATCATCTTGCACACATACTACAAGCATGGTGCTTGTGTGTGTTTTTTGTGTTAATACAAAAATGTATTTCAGTTAATCAGTTAGCTAGTTATCTAATTATTATTTGTACGTTAGTATTCATGTCATGACGTCCGACACACATACGATTGTAGGAATTCACTATCAAAAACAGTCTTTGGAAAAGGTTCTATTAATGCATAGTCATATATCATATAATGCATAAAGTGCAGCCTACGATTTAATGTTAACGTTTTGTGCACTTTCCCTCATTTAACCGACGTTTGTCTTCATCTCCTGACCCGTGTCTCTACCTGTCCGCTTGACCTCGCGCTTACGCTCAGTAAACAACGCATCTGTTCTTTGCTGCCAAGCCTCGAGGGGATACGCATTCCACGTCACTCACTGTACAGACACACGCGCACACGTATACACACAGACGCACGTCTATATTTAAATTAGCAGTGTAAATATATCACCTTCAAATGAATTGTTAACACATTTGCACCGTTCGCGTGGTTTATTGTGAAATGCTTCCTGTCAGCATAATTCACTCCGTCTCCTTCTTTGAAGTCTTTGATGCATAACTTGAACCAAAGCGGCAAACGGCTTCAAAACATTCATGTATGAACGTTTCATGAACAAGCCTGAAACTCACAACAAAGCCAGTGAATGCACTCAATCACACAGAGGTCAAAGGTGAGTTTGCACTATTCGCAGGCCCCTTTGGCAAAGTGATAAAACAGACAAGTGACGATAAGAAAGCAGTGTTAAGGCTTACAGACTAGTTTGTGTTGATGAGATGAAACAAAGCAGCAAAGATATTCATCTTCATATCTCGCTAGATAATTTCACACTTAAGGCACATGTGGCGGGAAAAAGATAAAATAAGCGGTGGTGGATCTAATGAAATATTCATGGTGAAACGCTAAGGAGTGCAAGAATAATGTAAAATGGTTGAACATTTTTGAACATCCCAATTTCTCAATTTTGTTTTATGTAGTTTCAATTCATTAATCAATGCAACTGTAAGAAATACTTGTAGTTGTTGGCTCCTCCCACTGTTGGATAATGAATTTTTAAGCCACTGCGCCAAATACAAATTGAGAGTTGTAAGTGTGCGTTTGTCATCAAGCCAACAGCGATTAAGACAGTTTGCTACTGGAGAGACATTAACTCAAGGCAAAACAGGCTTTGTGACCTATCGGTTCAAATTATTTTTCTCTGTGTGTAAAGTCACTCCCCACTGAGGATAAAGTGCTTTATAGTGCATATTTGTATCCCACTTATTAAAAAAATCACTTAGTAGGAAACATTCTAAGAGGCAAAACATTTCTATTTCTATGTTTGATGACTTCCTTTGCCAGTTCCGCCATTAACTTGACCGTACTTCAGTGCAAGAATGTCTTATTCATTTTAATAGTGCCGTCAATGCGACAAAAATTGTTGGGAAGTTGTTTTGGTAGTGAGGATGTTTTGGGTTTTTTTGAGAAACAGTAAGCAGAAATTAAGTTTACTGTAGTTCTCAAAGGATACGGATCCACATTGTTCTGCCAATAGTTTTAAGACTCAGTCACGGAAGTGCTTGGTTGTGGATTCACAAGCAGGAATCACAAATAACAAAACAATGCGACTCTCAGCTCAACTCACCTTTATTTGAATTTCTGAATGTTGGCAGTAGTGATGGGAAAATGAAGCTTCATGAAGCACTTGCGATATATTTTACTCCTCTAGATGGTGCTCTTGGTTTAGAGATGAAGGCTAGCACAATGATAATTGATTAAATTTGCACTGCATCTTGAATCCAAGAGTGCCATCTAGAGGAGCCAAAAAATATCACAAGTGTTTCATGAAGCTTCATTTGTCCATCACTAGTTGGCAGGTCTGTTTCAGTTATATGCCTTAGTAGTAGTACTTCGCAATTATTTGTTAGGCATTTACTTACCCATTCAGTTGTGTCTAGTAGAGTATTTGTTTAATTAACCTAATTTTCATTTTTGCTAATATGGCTGAAACAAGCCCCACAATGAATCGGTCTTCCCTCCCTTTAGGGACATCTAAGCCCCCCTCAACGTATTTGGTAAATCTGGCCTTTAATTGAGTTTTACAATATCCCTTGTGGATGGCTATGATCCACTTTTTTGCCATGGAAATAATCACATTCAACAAGCGGAGATGTGTCCACGAAATGAACTCCATTCTCAAGGACGAGCGAGCAGGGTAATTAGGATGCAAAGTTTCACCCCTCAATCTCTGTTAGGAAAATATCAACCACCTGACAGGCGAGATTGCAAAGAGGATGTCAGGTGTCTGCTTGATTGACGGCCGGCCTCTGGCTGCTTCCTCGCGAAACCCACACAACAGCACCTGCAGAAAAATAACTCGGTAACAAATGCAATCGTGCGTTGATAAAAGAGGTATCCCTTGTGATAGCGGCCAACGGCAAGTTAAGATTTGTTTGAGGAAAATACGTATTGTCAGCCACCCTTAGACGTTAAAAATAGATATATGCCTCTCTGAGCTCTCTCCAAAAAACAAACAACAACAAAAGTAGATATATACCTAAAAGTTGTTCTTTCAGTCTTTTGGGCAGGTCAAAGCCCCTAGTTCGATCTACTTTACATTTCGAATGGTCACATGATGTGACATGTGATACAAACCGCACACACATTTACAACCGCACAAGTGTCAACACCGGACAGTGACAAAACATAAACAATTCAAATACAAATGTTGACTCATATTTTTAGTTGGCCTGGACTGAATCTTCCTTTTAGTAATTTGAATGAGAGCAATCTCCGTGTTGTTGACCTTCTTTACCATTTTATACACATATCATATATCATATCAACAATATTCAATGACAATGTTCTTGTGCTGCAATTTAGATTCCCATCAGTTTTGGAATGTGTTTTTTTTGGGCAGACGTGGATGATCTATGCAGTGATACGCGCATATTATTTGCCGTATTTGTTTAAATAAACAGTTACTATGTAACTATGGTTCGATCAGTCCCGAATGACCGCCAGAGCGTCCTGTCAACCTGTGAGACGATTCTGAAGAAAATGAACATCTGGTTCCATTAAAACTCATAGGGTCTTCCAGGGGTCACAGGTCACAGACTATTTCGGTATGTATAACTCAAACGTCACCACGTTGAAAGCCATGTCAGCTCAGCCTTCGACACCAATTCAATGTGGCATTTTTTGACGAATCCGAGTCATTCTCGCAACTTATACTCACGGAAGGTCCATCAATCTGTGACTGGCGACGCCCCTTTGCTGACAGATGACACGCGACAGACGAGGTGCCGTATGTAGGTCTTCTCCCGCTGTATGAAAGCGTGAAGCCTGTCTGTCAGGTGAGGTTAAATCCTTTACGTTTAAATAAATAATAATGCATACATAATTGACTCTGGATGAAAGATTTACATCCATAGGAAGCGATTTGGCGTCTCACTTGATAGTAACTAATGGGTGCGAGTGACGGCCTGTGACGTCACATCCGTCCTAAACATGGCGACGAGCATTAAAATTAACCAGCGGAATTAATGCAAGACTAGACCAAAAAATGGGAACGCCAGATATTTATCAAACGTTACATTACATGCTCCGTTTCCACATCAATACCTCAAAGTGGAACTCCGGAGGAACACTTTAAGCACCGCCTCCGGCGGTCAGCAGTGATGCCATAGAGATCTCCAAATGTAACGGTTTTGTGTATTTTATATTAGGTATTTTTATGTAAAGAAATAGTCATTTCTTGGAATGATTCTTGTTTGTTTGATAGTCTCTTGTAGTGTAAATTCCTATGTCGGCCTCAGGGCCTATGTGACGTAACCTATGTCGATTTAACTCCGGACGTCACCTGACTAGTGTTGGTTAAACCTTCTGGCAGGAGAAGTCGCAGCTAAAATGAATGTCCATCAGATTTGACTGCACGTTTTAATCACATTGATATTGAACAACAACACCCAAAACGAACCTGTATAATGTGCCCAACGTGCTTTTAACATTAATCGAGTCATTCATAATGAAATGCAAGGTTCCAGATCTACAGTATTCGGATATATACAAGTACCTCATTAATTTTCCGTCATCCTACTTGTGAGCATCTTTAGAAGTCTTCAAAAGGCTGGAGGGGTACAAATGGACGACATCTAGATTCGTAATGAACCTTCATCTTTGGTCTCTCACTTACAGGATAAGTGTTCCTTCATGTAACTCTAGCTAGCATTAGCATTTGTCAACAGGAAGAGTATCATGGTTTACCAACCCCTCTTCAATATGCACTTGTTTTTTTACTTTGGATCTTGTCAACAGACCTCGTTGTCATCTCAGAACTACAGCCATGACCAGATGGTAATTAGCATGGCTGGACTGGAAAAAAAAAAAATAAGCCCTTGCATTTTTGGCTTAGACAGACCCATCAGAATTAGCGGAGCGCCAGTGACTAGTGATTTATGTATTTATGTTCCCCGGAGTATAGTTGCATTTTATAAAGTGGTAAATTGGTTATGGTTGGTAGTGGTTAAAGTGGCGAAATGGTGAAATGATCATGTTTACTGTGACGATTACGTGCAGCAGTGCAATCAAATATATGTACTGTAAGCTAATAATATTTTGCCCATCTTTAAGTCTGAGGTCTGATGATGGTCCGGATCAGGCTTCCTCACTCCTGTGCCCTCAGGGGCCAAAGTCCCACAGGTTTTCGATGCTTCCGTCCTCCACCACAGCTGATTAATTTAATCAGCTCATCAGCCAGCTCTGATAATGATCCTGATCTTTACAATCAGCTGTGTTTGAGTATGAAAACATCTAAAACCTGCAGGAGCGTGAGGAAGCCCGGTCTGGAAGGACAACTCCGTGTTGTCAAACCCCAAATTTATGCAAAATCTGCAGAGGCCCCAAAGGAAGCTGCTTTTCATCCTGACAGCCGTATTTGTTGTTTTGCTGTGTCTTAGCACGTCCTGTTGCTTGATTATGCAGACCAGCATGCAGCAGGACACAAACTCCACATTCCAACTGCACCGCACGATTCGCACAAACGCTTCCTCGCGCAGATGTTGTATATACACAAACACACGTGTTGAATATGCAGACACATGTAACAAGAAGAGAGGGAGACTGTTAATTAACTCAGGCTCGTTAATTCTCTTTGAACCGACTGGTGAGGAGGTTTACACACTAATTACCTTGATGACGGAGGCAACCTGTGCATGCACACACACACACATGCGAATCCTCACATTAAAGACATAACACATCTTGTGGGCGTTGAAAGACGCTTGCATGCCTTTAAGGCGCGCTTACATAAATGTGTGAAGTCTAGCTTGTAAGCATATGTGTACACACCCGCACACTCACACACACACACATGCATACAGACTATTAGCGTAAATGGCATCACGCGCTTCCTGTTATATGGGAGAGGATTAGGGCCAGTGAAGACAGAAAAAAAGGTTGGCAGGATCCTCACTTTATTTTCAGAATTCTCACTTTAAAGTCAGAATTCTGAGATTAAAGTGAGCATACTCACTTTAAAGTCTTGAATTTTGGCAATTCACTTTAAAGTCAGAATCTGAGATTAAAGTCAGAATTCTCACTTGAACTTGAATTCTCACTTTGAAGTGAGAATTCTGACTATACATTGAGAAATCTCATTTTATTTTCAGAATTGCTAAAATCCACACTTTAGTGAGAAATCTCACTTTATTCTCAGAATTCTGACAATAGAGTGAGAATCCTGCAAACCTTTTTGTTTCTCTCTTCACTGGCCCTAATCCTCTTCTGTACTGTTAAATTATTTATTTTAAGATTTAAATTTTTTTTTAAAAAAAACACATACAAGATGCGTTCATGACCACCATATGCTTCTGTTTGACACACAAGCGCTAAAGTGTCTAGATTCCTATTGCATATATTTGCACAGTGAAACTGCATTACACTCCCTCACTATACACACTGGCCAGCACACACACGCAGCACAGTGGAGTGGAGCTCCCATGTCACCATTGAACTCTAATGGCCTGTGTAAGATGAACGGGAAGGGGTTTTTAATGTCCTCTGTCAAACTCAATTAATATTCCATCAGGCGTGAATTCATAGGCAAGACTGCACCATTGTCACTTGTGTGTGTGGTCTTAGGCGTAATGCAGACACAAGTAAAGCTGAAGAGCATCTACAATAGCACCCTGGGGCCAAACAATTCTAATTTCAATCAGCAAAAAGTTGTACACATTCATAGATACCCTCTCCTAGAGCTTAGTATTAGTAGAAAAAGCAACTTGATTTTCGAGCCGGTGCAAGCCTCCTTCGGGAATTTGGCAGACTGCTATGCACTATGGTAAGCATTTTAGTGCCAGGGTGGAAGGTGATCTCCAAGTGTCCACTTCACAGATCTGTGATCCTCCTAGCCAACTTTATATCATCCGCACGTGTGGGAGCTTTTTGCAATTCCTTATCAATGTGTGTCTTTGACCTGCCGCAGGAGAGGAGCAAATCGGTTTCTTCTTCTGCCATGTCAAGGACTTGTGCATCTAAAAGGAATGAGAGGAGAGAGAAAAAAAATTAAAAATAAATTAAAAAATGTAATTAAATTAAAAAATAAATTAAAAAATAAAAAAGGAATGAGAGGAGTTTCTTCGATTGATGGTGAATCCTGTCGACTGTGTTCATGCCCACAACGGCGCAGAACACTTTTGAGCAAGGAGCGACGCTGCATCGGCTTGCAGAGGTCTGCAATACCAAAACTTGGTCGAGCTCGCCTCAATACAGAGAACCCTTAGACTTACCTCAACAAGATTCATGACCCAAAAACAACATTTTGTTCAGCCATATGTTGGAAGGACACTTCCTGGTTAACAGTGATTGACAATGACTGATTTGTGCAGCATGATTCAAACAACAAAAAATAAAACCTTAGAACAAAATGAAAACGCATCAGTCATAACATGACAATTTTTATTTTGAGGGCAGCAGAGTGGAGATTGTGGAATGTAATACTGCAA
Organism: Vanacampus margaritifer; assembly: GCF_051991255.1. Lineage (NCBI taxonomy): Eukaryota > Metazoa > Chordata > Actinopteri > Syngnathiformes > Syngnathidae > Vanacampus > Vanacampus margaritifer. The sequence continues at coordinate 11,673,107 of NC_135438.1, forward strand.
AGTCCAAAACTGAAGGATGGAGTCAATGTCATCTACAGAGAACTAGGATAGGGACTAAGCAAGCCTTGCTGCTACAAGTAACAGCAAATTCTGCAAGTAATTGATGCTCATCCAAAAGGATTATAATTGCCTATATTTGCTCTTCAAGAGACCACAAGATGGTGGAAAATGTTAAGGCTGAACAAAATGAAGCTCCTCCCCTCACTTTAACATAGTCGCTCATCTTCAAGATTCCACAAAGCAATATTTTTGTATTAAATATGGCTTTAGTCCAGGGATGGGCAACTTAGCATTTAAGTTGGAGGGGGCCACAATTTTTAATCAGTACTCCTATGGGGGCCAAATAGGACTATGCGCTTCATAACCAACTGAATGATAAAAATGCTATTTTCGTTTGTATGGACAAAATATGTGATTATGCGTAAAATATGTGCGCTTAATATATTTCAACTTTCATTATATTTTTCTCAATGCATGAGGATAAGCAATTAAGGTGATGGATGGATGGATAAAATGTCAACCAACCCAACAACAACAAATTAACCACATACTGTGATTTTTTTTCTAGTGCAAAAAACTCTCTTTCACAAAAAATTACCATTCAAGGACTGCACAAACCAACATTGAGTGCAAGAACTAATTTTTTTGCACAAAAATCAATTCATTCAATATTTTCATATTATTGAGGTACTATGTTTGTCCTGCAGCACGGTGGCTGACTGGTTAGCACGTCCGCCTCCCAGTGCAGAGGACGTGAGATCGAGTCCGGTCTTCGGCCTTCCTGGGTGGAGTTTGCATGTTCTCCCCGTGCTTGCGTGGGTTTCACCGGGTACTCCGGTTTCCTCCCACATTCCAAAAACATGCATGGCAGGTTAATTGAACACTCCAAATTCTCCATAGGTGTGATTGTGAGTATGGTTGTTCGTCTCTGTGTGCCCTGCGATTGGCTGGCAACCAGTTCAGGGTGTACCCCGCCTACTGCCCGAAGCCAGCTGGGATAGGCTCCAGCACCCCCGCGACCCTAGTGAGGAAAAGCGGTCAAGAAAATGGATGGATGGATATGTTTGTCCTTCTTATCATCCCAAATCTGCAAAAAAATTATTAGGGCTACTCATGTCATTGTAAAGGAAAGTTATAAGACCATGTGTAAGCGCAACTATGCCATATCTGCCATCTAGTGGTGAATTGTGATATTACAACTTAAAACTACAGTAGAGCCCTTCATACTCGCAATTCAGCACCTGATTTTAATTTTTATTTTTGGTTTTGGTTTCATTTTTCATCCATGCATCCATTATCTGAACTGCTTATCCACATGAGGGTTGCGGGTTGTGAATATGTTTAATAAAATTTAAAAATTTAAAATAAAAATTTTGGTTCGATTCCCTGATTTTTTTATGATTTTTTTTCCCCCATTTAGCCCGTTTTTCATGGAAAACAGATATTTAATATTTATCAGCGTTTTTTGCAGAAGTTTTTGTGTTTGTAAAAGACAGTTTCCTCCCAATTTTTTACTTTTTTTATAAGTGTCTTTTTAGGGGATGGGGGACATATTATCAAGGGGCCACTCAGAGTGTGGTCTGGCGGGCCAAAACAGCAAAAATGAGTTTTCCAATAAATAACAGAAGATTTGTTCCCAAAACTCTTACTCCACCAAAATACAATTTGTTATTCATTCAACCCACCCAAAATTTTGTAGGAAAGATGCGAGCATAATTCTGATAAACCATGATGGAAATACATCATCTATTTAGTAAAGGTAAGTCATTGGCATTTTAATGAGCAAAGTCAAAGGAGTAGTTTTAAAAACACCACTTTGACATCAAATTATTGACTTGAAGTTTAAAGTCTAATTTAAAAAAAAAAAAAAAAGCATTTGGCACTTGATGAAAAGCAAAAGCATGAAGGTCAAAACACATTCAGCTTGGACACTAATTGAATTTAACGAGTGAAACATTTGTTGAAGACTCATGTAGATTTTTTATTTATTTATTTATATTTGTCCAAGGATGAGAGCTAGCAAGGCGGGAAGGGTGAAGGAGTTATGGTCAATAAAGCCGACCGTAGGGAATGAGAGGGAGACTCATAACGAGGTCAAGGACACATTATTGATCGGCACATCATAAAGCTGACTAGTCAAGAGAGGAAGTGGAAGAAGGGAGATTCGAAAGATGGTGGTCCAAAGAGAGGAGGGAGACTTACTGTTGTGAGAAGCAGAGTTGACTGCATTCAGAAGGATGGCTGGGGGAGGAGTTTCATTGGCCAGCTAGAATGGAGTGGAGGGGAAATAAAATTAGCAGAGTGAAAGAATGAAAAAGGGCACCTCAGACCAGCAAGGGGACCAGAGGGAAATTGAATTACATTGAATTATGGCCGAACTGATGAAATCTGTAGCGGAACAGACAGACACACGCGCGCGCGCGCACGAGCGCACACAATTCAGGCACCTAGAGATCATTAATTAAATAAAACTAAAATTGCACATTTTTCAAGTTGTAAATCTCAACTCAGCAGCAAAAGTACTTGTATCTTCAAATCCTCAGTTGTATGCTTTTTATGAGTCCCATTCATCATTTCCGGTGCTGTCCTTTTTATTATTAAAATTATTATCATCAAATATGTTATTAATTACCTCAAATGGTTGAATGTAAGTGTAATTGTCAAATTCTAATTACAGTGGAGGCAGTGTTTTGCATAACATTTTAACATCTCACTCATACAAGTGTAATTTTTCCGTCGCTGTTTGTAAACACAACATTCAAAACTGAGGAAGCAGCCAATCAGGAACGAGCGTGAAACCATGAGCCCACCAATCAGGAGCAGGCCTTCGCACAGCCAAATTTGCATATGCCACTGATGGTAGCTTGCCTCCGTGGCTTGGCTGGAAGGAAACCTTGAGTCTCCGCCAATAAACGTCCCGGACAGGCCAAAAAAAATCCTTTAACTTTGATTATTTTGATACTGCTAGCACTTGGAGGTAGGCAAAAGCCGATTACCGGTTTGACGGTTTACCGTGGTTTAAAAAAGTCAAGGTTTCTTTTATGAGGGGACTTCTAAACAATGCACAAAAGCATTGGCTGCTTGTATAGTTGAGTAAACAAGCCACCTCTCTTAAGTTAGTCATCTCCCCAAAAAAAATTCTCTCCTAGGCGATCAGAGGGGAGAGAAGGAGGAGGGAGGTTAGACAAAAGAGAAAGTTACAGTTACACAAATGCCTTCTGATTGATGTACATCGACCTTAAATTTTTTTTTTTTTTTTTTTTAAAGCTAATCCACATATACTTGTTATACCAAAGGACAACATGAGTAGCCCATAGTTCTGTTCGCCAAATAGCTCACCAGTTATTTTTGAACATTGAACGTATAAATGCAATACAAAATATAAAATAAAAGTCAAAGAAAGAAAATAAAAGTTAAAACGGAAAATAATTCTTAGCAAAGTCAGAATTGGGAGCCAGAAAGGGAGAAGGAAGAAGTACAAGAACTTATCTAGTCCTAACTTATATGTATCACGATAATATACTATTAGTTATTATATTTAATAATATATCATTAAAATAGAAAACAGAAGCAAATGAAGAAAAAAAGGTGACACTGGCTTACTAAGAAGAATTAAAACAGAAGAAGAATGTGAAGAATGACGAATAATCTGGCTTCCTCCCACATTCAAAAAAACATTCATGTTAGGTTCATTGAAAATTGTCCTAAGGTGTGAGTGCAAGCATAAATGGATTATTCGTCTATTCAGTGTGTGCCTTTTGATTGGCTGACAACCAGGCTAGTGTCAAAGTCAGCTCAGATATTGAACTCCATATTGTACAGCAATATGCTCGCTTCATTTTAGAGTTTCTGCTTAATTCCCAAAGGGCATGCAGTTCTCAAACAACCGAAGAAAATGTCAGCATGAGGGGCTCCTCCTTGGCTCAAGCTGCCCTTCAGTTTCATTTTGAATCTGCAATATTCTTGAAACAATTTTTTCGACAATTTCCATGTTTTTCATTCCAGCTGCGACCATAACCAGATGTGACAAACTGTTTTCTTTATCTAATGTATTTGCTTTAAGACAGGAGTGGATAAGGTAATATGGCTGAGGAAATTAACCTGTGCTCAGTTGCCATAGTTACACACTCTGGAATCTAAACTTGGATGTTTTTCAGGCAACCAACGTATGACTTGTGTACACAGTAAAAGGGCATCGGGGTCCCGAGTTTTCATTTTGTCATGAGAGGAAAACAGTTCGATGGCAGTTCCTGATCAATCATTAGTGACGTCAATGGCACCTTTGTCAGAAAAACAAACCCGGTGACTCAAACCCCCCAGCTACAGTAAGACCAGCAATTATTACTAATGTAATGTTTTACTAATATAACAAAGGTAATTGTTTAAGAGTTCTGAGTTTACATTTCCCAGATGAACGGCTTTCATCTCAAACCAAGATTGGGACCGTCTACTTAATTAATTTTGCTGTCTTTTACTCTTTCATGTTTATTAGGTGAGATGTTGAAATATTCCTTCTATGTCTGGAAGAAAAGAAAAATCCTTTTTATCCCAGCTGTCCGTCACATTTCCCTCCAGATTATCCCAAGGCGTCATTGTATCGAGTCAAATTTTTTCCCGCCCTAATCTGTATTATTTTTTTTTCCCTTCCTTTTTCTTCCTCCCCCGCACACGCCGTGTTTCAAAGCTGATGGAAATTGAAAGGGTTGTAATGTTGAGGCGTTCAGGTAAACGGGTTTGAGAAGAGCTATGAGCTGTGTGCTCTAGAAATTGGCTTCTGGGTGCCGAGTGATCCCTCAGGGCCACAAGGAGTCATTTAACACTCTGTGATGTACGCTTCTTCGACTGCGTTCGCTACACGGAGGTGATTTGTGTGTTGGAAATCACAGCAGGTGTGATTGAGGGAAGGATGCGGATTTACTGATTCATCCTTTTCCCCCGGAGTTTTGTCTGTACTGTACAGCCCATTGTTGGACTTATCCAACTTACAAAAGATTTTCTTTTTAAGCTTTTTTTGTTCTTTTCTCTCTTTTTTATGGTATTAAAAGCTATACAAATGTAACTGCTCGTCACAGGATGTTTCAAGTTCAGCCTGAGTGCTAAAGAAGGCCTTTGGCACACTTAACAGTATGTAAATAAATTGTACCCAGCTAAGAAATGTTTGATATGGTAAAAAAAAAAAAAAAATGCTTAAAGCTACTCAGACACAAACACATACTGAAGTTCAACTTAAGGGGAGGTTTGAGAGGTCAAATATTACCAAATAAACACAAATTAAGCCATAATAAAAAAAAAATCAGGTCCACCAACACTTCTCAAAAATACTTCTCTAACAATATCAATCACAATGAACCATTATTAGATGCAGTGGTATATTCATTGTTTGCCCATATTTAAATTTTGACCTTTATTGAAACATGTTTCAAAAGTTCAAATTGGAATTTTGTATTCAAAGCTTTTCATTCGGTGACAATCAGTTCTACTCTGCTCAACAATGTGATAGCAAGAAAAAGAATATTTAATATAAGGTGAAGTTCATTGTTGTTGGTTTGTTTGTTTTTTGTTTTTTGTTTTTTTTGCAGTGGACATTTAAGTGTGTGGTGACGGGCGGATTTACGTTAAATTCCTCTCTTCACTTCTTGCCCACACATTTGAACAGGAAATGCAAATTCAGCTATTTTAATGATGCAATCATTGATAGTCAATGTATTGAAGAAAATTAAACCATAGAACTAAAAGTTGTTTTTTGTTTTGTTTTAACTCTTACATGCAGAAAACAGCCAGCAAGGGTCGGCACTGCCTCACGTGCCTCCCCTGACTGCACGTCCCTAAATTGTACTTACTCTTGTGTCCAGCAAATGCACTAAATCCAAGTTTGTTTTTAAAGTACGGTACTGTAAATTCCCCAGCTGCTGCAGCAATGACAAATTCCAAATAATGAATAAACGCTTCAGGGCAGGCCAAAAGGTTTGTAAACATCAGCCATTGCCCAACAGTTTTAATCTAAACAGGATTACTCCTAAAGTTTGAAAAGCCGCCATGATTGGTAGATGACATTATCCTGCATTGTATCAACCGTGCACATAAACACCATCACATAATCTCAATATGTCTTTGCTTCACTGCTATACCTAATCCCCAGATTGAGAATCTCAGATTAGGAGTCTCCCTGATGATTAATGCCATATTGTTTGTGTTTTGTGTGTGCGCTTGCCCCACAGGGGACCCTTCGCCGGGTGACCTTCTCAGTGGTAAGCCAGGCCCAGGATGCCGGTTGCTATGACAGCGGCCTGGAGGACTCGGAGACCCCCAGCAGCAAGAGTTCATCGGGGCCGCGTTTGGGAGCCCTGCCGCTGCCCGAGGAGGGTTACGAGCGCACCACGCCCGAGGGCAGTGTGGGGGAGGAGGAGCATGTGGAAAATGGTCAGTGGGCATCCACATGCACTTGCACACATGCAAAATTGGTTTAATGAGGTGAAAGCAACAGAATGTCCACACAAAAAGAAGTGGACATACAGTTAAAATGGGATGTCAATGGTTGTGCCATAGAAAGAATTTTTGACCTCATTCACGAGAAGAAGCAAAATCTACTGCTGAGCACAGTATGTTCTGTTTCTCAAGGCTTCGCACACCACATGAAGGACGTATTTTTATTTTTCATTCAAGCACTTCTTTTTTTTTTACCCTTGGCTAGCATCAAATATATGAACTAGTAGTCCTCGTTGTATTTACTGTGCATACAGCTCATATTCTCTCATGTGTGTTATTTTATTTCATTTCAAGCGTTTTATGTTTGACAGTAAAATCTTTTTGTTTTAGAAACTTCTAGTTCCTTGTCAAATCAAGTCACCACCAAGGTCACAGAAAGGCAAAACTTTTCATTCTCATCTTTCCCCTGCACAGCATATGGACATGACAGAGATGGAAGAACTTTGGTAATGCATGAAGGTCACTGTGACCTTAGATCCTTTTGGGACTGTGCATGCGGTTTAATGCTGCTTTCACACAGACAGGAGAATTTGGGAGATTTTTTTCTTTCTTTTTCATGCTAGGGGAGTTTAATAACTTTTCGCCACAGTGAGATGAAAAGGGGGGTTTAGAATGGAGACATTATTATGCTTGTTTAGGCTCTTTGAGGAGGGGGAGCCTACTGAAAGAAAAACTTTTTTGTTTGTTTCGTTTCATTTCAATATTATTATCAAAAAGAAACTTTTGAGTGAAGTGAGCTTTTATTTGTTGAATGGGTTCTTTTTGATGAAAATAACACAAATAATATGCTGTCAAATATTGTGTTAAGAGATATTCTATCCATCAATTTTCTATTCCAATTGTCCTCATTGGCATCATAGATCAACTGGAACCAATCATTAATATTTTTGGATGGCTGTAAGTCGACTAAACCAGTTGAAAGCAGGTCAAAGTTGTGGTGCAGGTGGTGTAACCTGGGTTTTAGTGGATATGATCGAGGCGCAGGCAAAAATATTCTGAGTTCCTTTTACGTGTGTGGTAGATGTCATTGTATTTCATTCATAATACGGCAACAGCACGCATCAAATGCCATGATTCATAGTAGAAATCAATTCATTCATTTATTATTCCCGATTTACAGTAATTGAAAACCATATTAGTATTGATCCAAACGTGACTGCTATACATAGATAGTAATGCTAACCTTGTCATGGGAACTGAGGGGGGATTCACTAACCTCTTGAACCAGCACTCACGGGATATTAAAGGGTTGATACGCAAGCTAATATATTCCTTGCATGTCATTAAATTCAAATTTGTCATCCTAACTTTTTAATAACGCTCATCTGTCTCCTTAATGGTTTCAGTTTCCAGCCGACCTTTCACCTTTGAAGCTGTAACGCTGAGCCCAACAATTTTAACTTTGCTCTTTTTTCTGCTTTCTTTTTTTTTTGTCTTCCTGAGTGAATATGTGATTAAAACGATATCTTGACTTACAAGTTAAATTGGTTGAGTGATCAATCTGGTAACACAATTTAGTACATCAAACAATTTTTTTAATGAATTGAAAAGCCATTACTTGTCACGTGAGGTGCGGAGTTAGGGCCCAATGGAAATTGGGAAACAGAGGGCCTTTATATACAAAAACACAATGTAACAACCGAGAGCAGGGCTGGAATCAGATTGCCTCAAAGAAAACACTTGACAGAGAAACCTTGATTGAGAAACCTCAATGGACAGAGCAGAGCTGGATTCATAGAAACAACCTCAAACAAATGGAAGAAAGCTTGAATGGAGTAGAGATAGGAAGCCTGAGAGAAACCTCGGCTACGGAACCTGGAAGAACTGACAACAGATTCCTTCTGTCATTCTCGCTAGGGCAATGCACAATTCTAGATTACAGAATGAAGGCCTATACGGCAAGAAATTGGACTAATACCAGACCATAGCAACTGACAACTTCATCATCACAAGGGACATAGCAACTGCATGACAACTGACAACTTCATCACAAGGGACATGACAACTGCATAGCAACTGACAGTTTAATGACCAGGGGCATAGCAACTGACAATGTCATCACAGGGGATATAGCAACTACATAGTTACTGGCAGTGTCACCACAAATCCCACAACAACTGCATAGCAACTGTCAACTTCTTCATCACAAGGGATATAACAACTGCATACCAACTGACAACTTCTACATCACAAGGGGCGCACAGCGACTGCATAGCAGCTGACAACTTCTACATCACCAGGGGCATAGCAACTGCATAACTGACAACATATTCATTACCATCACAAGCGGCATATGCAGGACCTTAACAATTCAATGACAGTTTCATGACAGGGGGCATAGCAACCGACAATGTCAGCGCAGGGGATATAGCAACTACATAGTAACTGACAGTGCCACCATAAATTACATAACTGCATAGCAACTGTCAACTTCTTCATCACAAGGGACATAACAACTGCATACCAACTGACAACTTCTACATCACAAGGGGCACAGCGACTGCATAGCAGCTGACAACTTCTACATCGCAAGGGGCATAGCAACTGCATAACTGACAACATATTCATTACCATCACAAGCGGCATATGTAGGACCGTAACAATTCAATGACCCCATGATCAACCCAAAACACAGTAATAACAAATCTGGTCAGTGAAATAGAAATACAAAAACTTAATCAAAGAGAATGTAAAAACATTTAAGGGGTTTCTTTTAAAGCAAAAAAAAAAGAAAAAGAAGCCCAATCGACAACTCGTAATGATGTAGCTTGGGGCACTTGTAAGTCAAGATACCAGTAGACCTTCATGTTTTTTTCTAAGTGGCTTTTTCTTGTGCGTTCAGATGCCAGGCAGCTGCCAGATGTGGCTCTAACCGGAAAATGTACGCAGGAATGCGATGAGTTTGGCCACTCTGACACGTGCTGGATGCCCGTCCGCCCGTCCCCTCGCCAGCGCCAACGCCACGGCAGTGACCCCCCGCGGCTCTCCACTTTCGCCCCCGGTGACGACAACAACAATCTACGCAGAAACGACCACGAGAGCGACAGCGAGAGCGCAGGCAGTGCCGGGAGCTCGGAACCAGGTGTGGTCATGGCAGGAGAAGGTCAGAGGTTACCACTAGTCAACGGTGATCCTCTGGGCACCCTGGGAAGAGCCAACAAGAACATGGGTGACCACAATCGGAACCTTCTCAACCGGAAGATGACCTCGGCGTCGTACGACACCTTCAGCAGCGCTGGTTTCGGGAGGCGCCAGCAAGATGAGGAAGGAGGAGAAGGAGGCCAGAACCCAGCGGAGGTCATACCGCTGACCCGGACTGGAGGGGACTACAAGACCACATCCTGCCTCACGTTGTCACGCCGTGAAGTCTACCTGTGACCTCCTCCCCCGTGCAGCAATCACTCCGGTGGCCCGTCGCCACATCCCGAGGACTAATGTTGATTGGTTTTCCGAAAGTTGTACATGCATTTGAAACTTCAGGATTCTAATATTTATAGGCACTAAAACTTCAGCGAGTGATGGATCAACTATTTTGAGAGCTCTTGCCAGGAGTACTTCCCTTTCAAAAAGAAACAAAACAAGAAAAAAAAACGTCCATGTGGGGGAGGAAGACTTCATCTCTTCTTCTTCTTCTTCTTTTTTTTTTTTACCTCAACCTGATGCATGCCTGACCTTCTGCCACTGAGGCAACTGTGTGGAGAATAGAGAGTATGGAAGAGAGAGAGAGACTGAGTAAATCACAACGCCATAAAAGATTCAGTATAAAATAAAACTTTTAAGACTTCATCGTCAAACATTCAGTCACGTGCAGTCAGAATACGTAAGTACAAAAAAAATAATAACTCGAGCATTTCGGTTCCATTTCCGCATTTCTTAGCGCCACACTGGAAAAACAGTCAAATGTAAATGTTGGATTATGCCTCTTAATAATTAGAGGTGACTTGAGCTAGGCTGTTGTGTCGCTATCTGGGTCATGGCACCAATTGTAAATCTCTGAAGAGAACTTTTACCGGTTCTTTTATCTTGAATGCTGGTCACAGCGACACAACAGCAGAGCTCAGGTCAGGTCTATTTTTTTGAAAGAGGCCAAATGTAACAAGAAGGAAAAAAAGTTGTTGGATACAAACATAATGTTATGAGAGAAATGTCATCTTGTTACAATAAAACAAGCAAGGGGGAAAAAAGTCATGGTTAAGTTTGTTAAGAATAAGCATGTGATGTTAAGAGCGAAAAGTGAAAAAATATAGCAATGGTACAAGAATAAAGTCATAATTTTCTGACAGCAATGTTGTAAATTTCCAAGAACAAACTCATCATCCAACGAAGAAAAAATGAAGAACATAAATATAACAGTCTAAGATCAATATCCCTTCTCTGTAGAGGCCAGCTCTGTATTAATCACATATTATTAAATAGCTAAATAAAAAAAGATTTCTAGCTAATGATTATACAAGGTTAACTAATTAAGTGATTTCAGTGAGGTTAGTTCTTTTCTCGGAACAGGCAGTCATTCACACAATCGCATTGGCAGCAAATTAAGTTTTTTGTTACCTTATCACTTTGTTCTAATGGGAATTCCTGTTTCTCCTTATTACAACATACAGTATTAGAGAGATAGACTAATGTGTCTTTTCAGGGCCGATACCGATTATTACAAGTCAAGGAGGCAGATAACCGATATTTGGAGATGATTCACATTCACAAAAAGGGGAAATTATTGGCGTTAAAATTTTTGAAAATGCAAAATCCAGCTCTAACTTTGTTGAAATGTCTTTAAGAATATGTTTAATGAACACCTTTTCAGATTTGCTTGTTTTTTTGTTTTGTTTTGTTTTGTCCCTTGAAAGTCAGAATTCTCACTTCAAATTTTGGGGTGGAGAATATAGTGAAAATCCTCGATGAGAAAAGTATAGAAACTGTGTGGTGAGGGCTTTTAGAGCCTTAAAACATAAAACTAAATACTTTGCGCTTTGCGGATTTCATTTATCTATCAGTATCTTTTTGGAACCTAACCCCCTAAAAATGCTAAATTTTCACTTATCTTCGTTTTAACTCAAACAAAAAAAAGTGCAGAGAGTTCCCAGCATTGGCAGCATCTCTTAGAAAAGGTTACTGAAAATTTTATCATTTAAAATTAATTTATTATCGGCAGATATTATCAAAATGCTGACTATCGGCCATAATATTTTGATTTTATTCTTCTTAAGTCAAATTTTTTAGTGTGGCCCTAATACTGCGTTGTTTGCTTTGTAACTGTTAATCACAACACATACTAGTTCATATAAAGGTAGAAATACATGAAAATACTTTCACGAGTACCTCATTCTTAAAGCTTGGAGACATATTTTGTACCCTGATGGATACAAATGGACTATAACTGTACTTAACTTCTGACACTGTACCAATGAACAAGTGTACAGTCACATCAGAAATATTATTGACGATCTTAATGATCTTCAATGCAAGTTCGCCTTCATTTGTATTAACAGACTGCAATGATGTGATTTTTTTTTTTTTATGATACAATGTAACCACTCCGAACACAGAGCATCAATAGCATCACAGCGTGTTTGACAAATTGCCTTCGCATCCAGCCTGTATGTATATAAAGTATGTGTGCGTTAGAGAACAAAGCGGCATTCTATGCTCACCTACATGACCTGTGACCCCCGCGCGACATGACAGGCATGTGAAGATAAACCCGATGCATTCAGCGACATTGTAACATAAAGACAACGGGCATTCGCTTTCATGCAGAAACAAGCACACTATCATTAGGAGGATGCGCCATTTGACACTTTGCCTGATCCCCTCCTGCCAATATTTAAACATGAAACGTAGTCAAATCACATCCTGCTCCATTTAAGGGAATTCCATCTACTGTATGTAACATTAGACAAAGTGCAGATAAGAAATATTCAGCCTAGTGTAAAGTAGGACTCATAGGAAAAAGGACTAAAAATAAAAGCTGACTCTGCATGAAAGATAATGCTAACTACTTCTTTGCTCTTAAAAAAAAAGAAAGAAAACCACGAGCCTTTTTTTGGATAACTATTTGGATACATCTGTATTATAAACGTGTGCTTACGGGGAAATGGAGATAACATCGGTGCACAAAACAACCTGAAATTCAGCACCTTTTTTTTTTTTTAACCAAATGGTGCCAACCCGAGCCGAGCGTGCACGAACTCCCTCGTCCTTTCTCGCGGAGGAGCGACTGTGGATCGAGGCCAGCACATCTTAATTCCCATCATCAGAGCGTGGATAGGGATAATAGGGTTAGCACGTCCCTCTGGTCTTAATGAGTTCCTTTTCTGGCTCTTCTCCTCCTCCCTTGATCTACACATATCTTATTATGAACGTCTCAATATGTGAATGTAACCGGAAATTGTCGGCAAGTGTGTCTTGTCTCCTCATTTGTTCTGGAACCGCGGACCTTTCTGAGCTTGCGCCGCAGTTTTTTCTAAGATTCCGATGGGAGGATGAGAGTCTCGATATGGAACCTAAAGCAGGAAATAACATCAAAGTTGGAAATGGTGCATAATGACACTTTGTATACATGTAAATACTTTCACCTTAACAAATATGTGACAGACTATCCCTTTCCTGGAGTTTTCTTTATCTCCTATTCTACTGAGATTTTGCCCCGGATGGACTGAGGATCAATCCATTTGACGTGGACACACGGATTGTTGGAAATGCTCACGTCTTATCGAATGACTTTTTTTTTTTGCCCCAACTCAGCTCTTCAAACTGCTGTTTTAAGGCAGTTTCATGATTGCACCTTTCAATGGGGACTTACTGTAAATGAATCTGTGTGGGTGTGTATCTCTTTTTTTTTTATAATATACTGCACGTTTAAACAAAGTTTCACTACTGCAAAAACAAGCGGGGAGATGGACTAATGAGGACATTTTGTCAGATGGGACAGCGGACATTTGTCATCCCCCTTGTGCTGTTTCTCTTATAGCCATGTACAGATGAAACTATACTGTAGAACACACTGAACTGGATACCGTAAAGGACAATGGCATGCTTAAGCTCTTCAAATCTGCACTTACAGTGAACAAAAAAAATGAACAGGGGGAAGGATTTTTTTTTTTATTATTATAATTTTTCTCTTCTTGGTTTTCTTTTCTTACTCGGCTCACTGTTTTTTGCTGTTCCCTTCCTCTTCTTGACATAAGAACTAATTGCATTTGCTATGACGAGGATGAAAAGGAGCTTTCGGCACATGGTTTGGTATGAAGACGAATCCTGTAAAGGTTTGAATTTGACATTAAAAAACGTCGAACACTCACACGTCTGCTCTTTGATGAGTCTTTCACACACTTGCATGAGATTAACAACCATTTGGGCTTCCCACATTCACAAAGTAGCGAGTAATTATCAAATTCTCATTTGGGACGTGTTACATTGGAAGTGCTTAAAGGCAAAGGCAATTTGACAACCAGCATGACAGGATTAGGAAACTATTGGAAATATTGTTTCAACAAGCCAAAAAAAGCCAAATAGCCTACTTGAGGGCTGCAACTAGAGATTATTTCAGTAATAGATTAATCGATGAATCACATTAAAAAAAAAAAAAAATTCCTTCCCTTTTTTCAAAAACAGGACATTATTTCAAATGGACATTGCCCAAACATAAATTACTTATGATTCAGTTACTGTTTGGTCTCTCAGGTGGGGAACATGGGCAAAAATGTTGATCATTGTTTTCCAAAATAAAAGCAAGTGTTTTATTTTGGTTCGAAACAAAGATGATCAGTCTGCTTTTAAGGAAAGCCACAGAAATCGGATAATAATTCCGAGCATTTGGACAATTTTAAATAAAAAACATGTATCTGAACATTCCATTGATTATCAAAATAATTAATTTAATAATCAATTAGTTGTCAATTAATAAAATAAAATTCTTATCTTGGATGAGCTGAAATCTCAAAATATTCCATACAATTTTACATGAGCTTCATTACTGTCCACACACGTAAGCACTACATCAGGAATAATACAAAATTGTTTTGTTGAGCAATTAAAATTGTAACACCTTAACATATATGGACAGGCTCCTGCTACATATTACAACAGACATGACATGTATGCTTTTCCTAATTCCTAGGGATGTTCAAGTTGTTCTTAATCTTGTTTATTCTACAATATTCTTGCTAAAATATGAAATCGTTAGTGATCTCTAGAGGGGAAATTGTGACAGTGAGACATATCACATAATAATAAACACACCAAATTCAGATTATTATCTTTGTGAAGGCAGATATTTGATACAGCTGATACCTAACGAACTTACTGGCTCGCGACAGCCACTAATTAATAAATGCAATACGTTTCATTAATGGCACTGAACTCAATCGGAATGTCTCTATTTACTTAAATGGGTATAATGTAGCAGTTTCAACATGGTGAAAAATTATTATGGGTGCAATGCCATTCTGCTACATGCAAGACTCACTGAAAAGAGATGATTGTGCCATTGTCGTGCCAAGGTTAAAAATGTGACTAAGACCAAATCCTTTCCTATCACTCACAACACATGACAAGGACAAGGACACTATAAGAATTTTACATTGATTTGTATTTTTTATGTTTAATATATATATATATATATATATATATATATATATATATATATATATATATATATATATATATATATATATATATATATATATATATTACATTTGGCCAGTAAATCCATGGTTAAAGTGAATATTCAGCTGAAAGAAAAATAAATGAAATTTTGGCCAAAAGACTTGCATACAGGCTTTAATTGCTCCAATCTAAGAGAAGCGTGAAGGACTTCTAATGTCATCAGGTCCTGCAAGCCTTTTCCTTCGGTTGAATATGCAACGCTGACACCGTGCGGTCGTTAAAAGAATTGCTACTGCTTTTACATCAATTCTTCGAGCAGACAGGGGATGCTGCTGTGGATGTTATTATTCGTTTCA
Source organism: Vanacampus margaritifer (assembly GCF_051991255.1). Taxonomy (NCBI): domain Eukaryota; kingdom Metazoa; phylum Chordata; class Actinopteri; order Syngnathiformes; family Syngnathidae; genus Vanacampus; species Vanacampus margaritifer. The sequence goes on from NC_135438.1 coordinate 11,688,556, forward strand.
ATGATATCCAAGGATGCAAGAATAAAAAGCCTCGAGTCTTAAAGCTTTCTACTTAAAATGTCATTTGACTTTTAGTGCGTGTTTTATTACCAAGACTGCACTTACGCATTATTATTCTGATGTTAGAATAGGAATCACACATTGCTCATTGCTCATTTATGAACACAGGCTCTTCTTCCTCCACATTTTATGGAATGTGTCGTAGAAAGTTGTAATAATTCACAATTATTAGGATGGAAAGACGTGAGAAATCTGCCCTAATCACTGTCCAGTAAACTTTTCATGCGGTCATGTCATTACATTCTGTTTTAAAAAAAATATTATATATAAAATAAAATAAAACGCTTGCAGCACCACACTCCTTACAATCATGGATGGACGGACAGGTGTATGCATCTATAATATATAATTTAAAAAAATTATAATTGGGTTTCTCATGAACAGCAATAATCTACCCGGGTTAATTTGACCCAGGCTATATTAAATGTGTGTGTGTGTGTATGTGAGGGTGGGGTACACACATCCCAATAAACATCATTAAGCATTTTCATTGCTAATATTGCAAATTAGCCCTTTTTAACAAGGTAGATCATGAAATACTATTTCTAGTTCTTTAATTTTGAAATTGGTCAATTTGATCCGGGCTATGTTTAATCTTCTAAAAGTGCCCTGGCAATTTATTGTAATTCTTGATTAACAGTATTTAATGCAAATATTTCAAAATGAACCATTTTAATTGTCTGTTGATGAAAAGTTTCATATAGGAAAAAAACACTTTTTTTTAGTTCTTAAACTTTCAAATGGGTCAATTAGACCCGGGCTGTTTAATGCTCCAAAGGTATTCCATTAACATTAGAAACCATTTTTTAATAGAAAATATGTCAAAGTGAACCATTTTAATTGATGATAAGTTTCATAGCAAATTATTTATTTCGATCTTTGACTATCAAATGGGTCAATTTGACCCGGGCTATGTTCCAATAGCTTTCCAATAAACACTTTCAAATTGAAAATAAACAAAGTCAACCATTTTAATTGAGAAAATGTAAAAGTGGAAAATTTTAATGTCAATGACATGTTTCAATAGCAAAAAAAGAAACCATGTGGGGTTTGACCCTTTACATCCTCAATGTTCCAAAACCATCCAGAGAAACATTGTTTCATTGCAAATATATTGAAATGAACCATTTTTGTTGCTAGCAAGTTTGATAGCGAAACGCTAACATTTGTTGTTTAACTTGAAAGTGGGCCATTTTGACCCACAACATAACAGGGGGGTTAATATAATTACAGGCCACAGTTTGAGACACTCTGTCTTGCGGGACATCCCTAAGGACTAATTGTTCTTTACTCTGCCTCATAAAATGCAATATAAGCACCCTTTATTAAAACATCTAACTCATCAGCTACCACAACATAAATCAATCTTGTTGTTCCTCAACAGATATAAACAATAACCCCAGTGGGCCTTGCGGATATATCAGCAGATAAGTGCAGAATGGCAGTGTAAAAGTAAGCCAACAGCCTTCTTGGAATGAAATTCCAGAGATAGACTCAGTGGATGAGCTTTTTTTTTTTTCATTATTGATTTCATACAGATAGTAGAACATATTGCAGGGGTGGACCCCTACTATGCTAGATAGTGTATCAAATGGTCTTTAGAGCTAAAATAACCAGGATGTTTAGAGGAAAGTGAGATAGCCTTCAATTAGCTTTGCCGATTCAAAGATATCACCCAACACTATGATTATTGCATTTCCTTATCTTGCTCCTTGTTTGTATAGCCTCCATAAATCATATTTAACATCACATTCACTCTGTCAACTCCAAAGTCCAGGATCATTGCTGTGGGTAAAATCTGTCAGCGTGTTGTGTTTGTCTATTGAGGAAAGCCTCGCAGCGCCGCCGTAAACAGGCGCGCTCGCTGATGTGCCACATCGTTGATGTGCTATTTGATCCTCTAGAGGCTTTTTCATTTTCTGGCTCTTCATCTTTTTTTCCACGGCCGCATCGGCCTGAGCGCATCAAACATCTGCCCTCCCAGATAGAAAAATGACACGTTATCACATTGGAGCATACTGAATCCGTTAGTAAAGTATACACGTGGGAGCCTGAAGCTGCAGTCTGACATGACAGGTGACAATTGAAGGATTAGGCTATGAGAATAGGATTAGGTTTAGGATATGTTATGGGTTAGAGTTTTAAACTAGGGTTAGGGCTTCAAAGTGGGGTTTTAAACGAGGGTTGGGGTTTCAAAGTAAGGTTTCAGGGTAGGAGCAGGGTTTCAATGCAGGGTCACAGCGGCTATAAAATTATTGGTTGAAAAATTCAACTGTCAAACTGTGAACTCAGTTTTCACATTAGGGTTTCAATTTAGGCTTTAAAACTATGTTGGAGTTTCAAATGAGGGTTTTAAGATATGGTTAGGGTTTACAACTTGGATTAAGGTTTCAAATAGGGCAGGCTCACAATTTATAAAAGTGATTATAAAATTATGGATTAAAAAATTTAACTGTCAAAATGTGTTAGCTCAGTTTTTTTTTTTTTAATAGGGTTTCAAACTATTGTTGAGTTTCAAATTAGGGTTTAAAAAAAATCAACTTTCAAAATGCGTGAGCTTAGTTTTCAAAGTAGGGTTTCAAACTATGGTTAGAATTTCAAATTGGGATTTCAAACTATGATTTGGGATTTCAAATTGGGATTTCAAACTGTGGGTAGGGTTTCCCGTTAAGGTTTAGTCTTAGGGTTTCAAATTAAGGGTTAGGGTTTCAAAGCAGGATCCTAATGTATAACTGGCTATAAAATAAATTACAAGTGATCAATTTAGGGGTTTAAACAGTGGTTTAAAATTGTGGTTTCAAATTAGGCTTAGGCTTCCAAATTAGGTTTTAAATGAGGGTTTCATGGTTTGGTTTTCAAATTAGGCTTTCAGAGCAAGAGTAGGATTTTAAAGCAGGGTCACAATTTTTAACAGTGGCAAAAAAATATGGCTTAAAAATTCAACTGTCAACATGTGTGACCCTCAGTTTTCAATATAGGGTTTCAAATTGGGGTTTTAAACAATGGTTAGAGGTTCAAATATAGGGTTTTAAAACAAGGTTGTGATTTCAAAGTAGGGTTTTAAACTAGGAATGGGGTTTCAAAGTAGGGCTTGAGAGTAGGAGTAGGGTTTTTAAACAATTATACATGATGTTTTTTTAATACAATAATTATGTATGTTTGTTTGCACACATGACAACAAATGACAATTACATTTGGTTTTAGTCGAAAAGCTCAAATCTCTACATCCACGAATATCCAAATTAAGTATTGCTAAGGGCTAAGAGTTCAGGTGAGATGGGGATGATGCATTTGTGAGGAAAAATAAGGCTTTCTTTTTTGTACAAGCCTGATACATATTTCGGGTGTGCATAGCAGAGGCCTGAGGGACAATCAGCAGTAACAGCACAGCTGGCTCACTAAATTGCCCAAATGCCATTTCCTTTCGAAACAGCTGCCGATGCTCTCTAGGAATGACTAATATCTGCATTGTTATGGCACATTTTCACACACTTACACCACTCTCAAACACACTTTTCAGTTTATAGAATTTTATGACCTGCTGCCGTATATGGATCATTTGCATTTTGTTTGCCTCACAAACTTGACATTACATCACTTTGCTTCCGTCCCAGAGCAGATGGCCGTGCGGCAAACACATCTGCACTAAGGTGACGCTGCCTGCAGAAATTCTTCTCTCGAGGCAGCCCGACAATGAGTGTGTGCGTTTTTAACTTGAGGAGGGACACGGTCAACAGAAACATTACGATGCAATGCAGATATACTTTCAACAAAATAACAAACGCACAAACGATGTCATACACTTAGCATGACATTTTCATATTCTTTATTCTTACATACTGAAGGGAAAATAACCACGGTTTGATATGTCCTCATGTAACCTCTTATATAAGGATATGTTGTTGTCCTGAACTGTTGTACGAATCCAGGTGCCCAACAATTTGTGAATAAAGGGCCTGGGAACTCTTCCTTGTTTATACTATAGCCCTCCCTGCTTCGGAAACATGTTTTCGAGGGTGCCTGGGAGAGGGCTTGGCCAGCCCGGTTTCTCACGCTCACAACTTTTTGTAAACGTATAAAGGACGGAGCGGCACACGGTGTGGGTAGAGTCAGCTGTGGGATACGTACGATCGCCCAGCCGTTTTGCAGCTCGTTCTACCCGGACCTTCGGCTCTCCGGTCTAGTGTCAAGGTAAGCGCTGATGATGATCATATTATGCTGCTTAGCGTTGAAGTGTGTTGATTGCTGTTTGCGGGGAATAAAGGGCACCATTATTCTAGCAAAGTGAGGTGAATTTATTGCTGTTTGCGGGGAATAAAAGGTACAATTATTCTAGCACAGTACAGGTGTTGATTGCTGTTTGCGGGTAATAAAAGGTACAATTATTCTAGCACAGTACAGGTGTTGATTGCTGTTTGAGGGGAATAAAAGGTACAATTATTCTAGCACAGTATATCAGTCTCTGTGTATTCATTGTTACCGCCGATCACTCACGATCCTGCATAAAAATATAAAGGTGAAGTAGTGTTTTCCACAAAACACATACAATGTAAGAGTCACAGCTAATGACTCCAACAAGCCAATAATCAAGTGTTAGTTAATGAGTATGAGCATTAATGGTTTCACAACAGCTATATAAAACAACTTTCACCTCTGGTGTGTAAATTAAACATGAGGAGTCTTCAGGAGACTTCAAAAGAAGTCAACGTCTTACAGTTACGCAGAGTAAATTAGCTGTTTTGTGTTTAGGCGTGCAATATGGCAAACGGTCCTCTGGGATCACAGATGGGCTGAAATACAGATGCAGCATCACTCATAGCGCAAATTATTTTTCAATGATAATAATCACGGTCGCACGCATGCACAAAAAAAAAAGAAAGAAAGAAAGAAAGAAAGGAAAAAAAAGATAATAATCACGGTCATCATTAAAGATTAAAGACATCAGAGTTTAGTGAGATCATCTCTGTTCAGGAGTCTTTGTTCTTGACTTAACTACGGTAAGGCACACTTGTGGCCCTTAAATACGAGATTAAATTTGGCAAACAGGTTACATCACAGGTTTGCATCCTGCTTGGGTTGCTGTGTAAGAAGTCCCCTTAGGCGTACGATGTATCAGGGACCTTGTGTTGAGCTCTTTACTGGAGCACTTACAATGCAACCTGACAGTGTTTACTGGTGTACGGGGAAATCTATTCAAGAAGAAGTATATGCCCACGTCTCGGTTGAGTCTACTTATTTGTCTGCGGTGGATCGTTTGAGAGACAGATTCCAACACCTTTTAAAATATTAATATACTGCATATTTTCTGTTTGAGAAAAGCATTAACTGACCACAACTTTAGGTACACCACCTGTAGAATGATGACCATTATAAATGTTAGATGATTCATTTTGAGTGTTATGACAGGGGATCATGGTAATGGATGTATTGTGCCTATACAGTTACTATGTCCCGTATGATTATAATGTGACAATGATGAAGTTTTGGCCATATTAGCCACTTTTTAGTTTGCCTAATTTTATGCAGTTACTAATATGATTATAATGTGACAATGGTGGCGTTTTGGCCATATTAGCCACTTTTAGTTTGCCGAATTTTATGCAGTTACTATGTTCTTTATGATGATATTGTGGTCAGGGGCTATGCATCTACTATGTGCGTATCCTAGTTTGTCCAGTTACTCTTATTTTATCCTATAGGCCTTTATTTTGCCATATTTAATTGTGCATTGTTAGCGAGAGTTATTGAATGACACTTTTGTTTGTACGTCGAGGTTTTAAGTGAAGGTTTTCTTTTGCATCCAGCCAATTCAAGATTTCATAGTCAAGGTTTTCCCTTCAAGTGCTTTTTTGAAGCGATCTGCATCCAGTCATGCTCTCTGTTGTTATTTTGTATTTTTGCCTATATTTTCCAAATCCCATGTCCTGTCTATGTTTGGGTCCAAATTCCACACCTCGCGTGACAGTCAGAGATGTTATTTTAGCGATGTTGGTCATTGTGGTTGTACTACACTACTTTAGAAATGCATTGCATTGACAGTGTGGTTTCTATTATGATGGTAATTATTATTATTTAGATACATGTGGGGAGATATTTGGAACAGTACTCTCATTATGGTTACTATACACCACTGCAAACTAAAGTAATAGAAATAGTTACAGTACATTGCCACTTCTTTCAAAGTTAAAAACAAATGCTGTGTACAGTTCTAGTCCCCGACCTCTTTAGATGTGCAGGCGCAACTGCGGTGGCTGGTGAGTGTGGATGCAAACTTTCATGAAAGTGTTCAGTCTCCATTTTTTGTCAACAGTCTTTATTACTCATCAGTGATTGGCTCAGACAACAGCAAAAAAAGAAAAGAAAAGTGGAATACATTTTTAAAACATACCATACAAACCAACAACAACAATAACAAAAAACTAAGAACTTAAATAATAACACGCCTAAAGAAATGTTTCATTAAAAATGTAATGAGAGCTAAAATTATTTTAAAAAACTATTTCTAATATGAGTGGTTGGCAGAAAACTATAACACACGTCAATTCTACAATGATTATAGTATTTATTGCAATGGCTTAACGCCTTGTTCAACTTTGCATTTCATGCGCGATTGCTGAGAAGTTGTTGTTTTTTATGACCATCTAAGAGTGCTCAAAGCTTACAAACAGCATCTGAAGCAAATGTACACAACCATGGTGTAACATTTAAAGGGATGTCCATGCAATAGGATCTAGATGAGTCACATTGAATCAAGTGCAGATGATGCAGATGCAGTGGCCAGCAGCAACAGCACCATCATGTGGGGAACACTTAGTGGAAGTTGTGCTATTACTAGGGAGATAACACTGTTATATTGTAGTGGGGGGAAAGGGTCCATCATATTAAAGTGAGTTAGTTAGTGAATGTCAATGTCAAAATGACTTTATTGATTGTAAATCACACTAATATGTGCATTTTCTTACAGAGTGTGCAGTCACAAGGCAGATTATTATGGTGCGATTTGTGCGTGCCACATTGCTGCAACTAAGGAAACACAACGCATGCTCACACTCTCAGTGATGTGCAGTGGCGACACCCGCGAAACCCTCGAACTGTGCATGGGGTTCAACCAAGGCTGGTAATGTTCGAGCGACCGCCAGGGGGTGCTACAATGCGATGGCCAGACCTGCGAGGGATGTTGTCACCAATCTGTGCCCCTGCACATTGAAATCAAGAGAGACAATGAGAACGTTACAATACAGTGAGATGCAAGAGTATTTAAAATGTTGTGCTCTCATATTGGGGCTATATTAGTGTTTTAATAAGTGAGGAGTGTGATTTCTGACCTGCTCCATGAAGTGCCCTGTTATGATTTAGCACCACTACATAAAATCATAAATCAAATGATAATAAGCCCAATAATGGTATTACCGGTATTATTTTCAAATTCAATATAAAATCATTACTAGTGTACACAGTTAAAAAAAAAAAAAAAAAAAAAGAGAGAGAGAGAGAGAGAGAGAGAAAACACCTACAATACTTGTTGTGTATCATACAGAAAAAAAAACGGAAAAAAAAGAAATACTACTTTATACTTACTTTTGTACCCCACTCTATAATATTTTACAGGGGGAAAAAATCACAATTATATTTAGAACTATATTACAAAAGTTTGGGGTCACTTGTCCTGGTTTTTGGTTTGGTTTGTTTAGGTGTTCACACGTGCTATATTTTTTTTTTTAGGGTCGCTAAGTATTATGTAATAAAGTAAAGTAAACTATAATTCTCAAACAATTGACCATCCTTCCGTAGTTATATGGATGTTTAGCAACACCATTCACTTTCGCTATTATTATAGTTGGTTTTAGTTAAATTAAAAATGTAAGATGTAGTTTTAGTTAGTTTCCACATTTTTAAAAGCATTTTCATTTTTATTTCGTTAAAAAAAATGTTTAAAAATAATCTAATTTAATATGAGTTATTTTGTTAGCTTTCATTTACCATAATAACCTTGGTATCTATACAATAAAATGTTTTAATGGAAAATTGTCTGAGTGACCCAGAACTTTTGAATGTTAGTTGTGTCTATAATGTACTCATGTTATTTTAAATGACATAAATATATATATATTTATATATTGCACCTTCCAATGCTTGGCAAAACCCTCACTATAGAACACAAACAATATACAATGCGGTATATTTTATTTTGTCTAACCTGATAGGCTGAAGTTGGACTGGTGAAGGTTGCGCACAGGTGGAGGCTGGTGCGAGGTGGGGGATGTTTTGGCCGAAGGTGAAGGTGTGATATATTTCGGCGTTGGAACAACATCACACACAGGCCCGTCATACATCCCACGTGTGACCCCTTTGTCCTTCATCTATTTAGAGACATGGGAAAAGTTGTGCCATCAAAAATGTATTTCAAGCTCTCCTTTGTGGTCTGTACCTGATTCCTAAACTTTAAACGCTGGTAAGCAAAATCTGGGAAGGGCTTGCGAGGGATGAATCGTCCGGTTCCCTGCTGAACTTGAAGCTTTCCTTCCTCATAAACCACCCGGCCCTGACTCAACACCAGCGCTGGAGCCCCACGACACTCCAGACCCTCAAAGATGTTAAATTCTGCAGACTGTAACAAGAGCATTTACATATTACATGCTAAAACGTAAAAAAAATTCTGTGCAACAATGAAAAATACCGTATAAGAAATATATTGACTGTAATAATACTGTCTGGTATGTCACTACATATCATAGCATAATGAGATGCAAATATCCCTCGACTGGCTATGACCAACACTAATAAATATTAATACAAAACTGTAAACGTGACGCCAAGACAAGAGGCGTTTGGGCTGAGATTAATGATAGGTCATATGACTCATATCACAGCACACACATGCATACTATATATTAGCCCAGAAAAATAAAGCAAAGAGCAAGGAGGGTTTAATGTAAGCATTGTATCAGAGAGAATAATGCATGCAGTAAAACTGCAGCATTTGAGAAGATGGGGGATGAAGGGAATGAAACGGCTTGGGGCAGAGAGCACGATAATAAAAACAGGGGGAGGGGTAGAAAGACATCAATGGGTTAAGAGGTGCAGGGGGGGATTAGACCCTAAAACCGACAGCAGTCTGGATTAGAGTCTGTGAAAAACGGGCGAAGAGATGCAATATATCAAACACTGCCTGATGTTGCCAACCATGAATTTCATTTAAATTCATCTAAAAGTCATTTAATTGCATGCAACCTCCCATGAGTCTCTTTTTTTTTTATCACATCCATTGACTGAAAATGTAGATTGTCGCGATAGACAGCATATCAACTATCAATTTGACTCAAAATACATTCTATTGAAATTTTAATGGGATATTTAATGAATTCACCAAATTGTCAGGGGAAACTGACACTTCTCATTTTGTGGTCTCAGCCCTGCATGTCTAATGCCTGTAATTTCTATGCACTCTTTGATCTTTTATTTGGTTTTTAATCCTGTTCACACTCATCCCGCCTCCTGTCCTTTCCCCTCTGCTTCTACTTTATTCATCCTGCTTTGTTCTCACCGACTGCTGCAGTTTGGACGTGATGGTTTTGGTGCTGTCGGGGTCCCAGATGACGACGTCTGCGTCAGAGCCCACCGCTATCCGACCTTTACGGGGGTACAGATTGAAGACTTTGGCAGCGTTGGTAGACGTGACGGCCACAAACTGGTTCTCGTCCATCTTCCCCATGGCCTGGGAGGAGGAGTGGTTGGACGAGACGTACAGTAGCGCAAACATAAATGCAGAGCAGTCTCAAATATTAAACACAATCTGCTTGAAGCGATTGTTCCCTTAGAACAGTGATTCCCAACCACGATGCCGCAGCACATAAATTTGCCATGAGATCATCGTGTGTGCCATTGGAAACGATCCAATTTCATGCAATTGGTCTGAAAATTAATATTTATTGACTACAAATAAGCATATTTGTCCATATGCCAGCGACGTACTGTGACAGAACAATTTAATGCTCTTTCACTAACTGTCACGAGGTGCAACTACACTGTTGTCACTCATACAACAGAATAAAAGCTGTTCAACTAAACTGACCCAAATTTTCACACACTTCAAAACACACACACACTCACACATATATCGTTTGCTCTTACCACAGCTTTGTCCCAGACAAAACTCATCCTCTCCTCCACTCCGTTGGTGCCCTCTGGGATTAAGGTGAAGTCGTCTTTCCCAATTGCTTTCTGAGAGATGCTGTATGTGCAGTGAGCGCTGCCCACCACCTGCAGGTCGCCACTGTGTCATAGCACAATACATTGTTATCAACACACACTTAAAAATGAAGCAGAAGAGAAGGTTGTAAATGTATCACTGTACTGTAATCTATTATATGATGATTTAAAAAATAAAAATAAAAAAATCTAACAAAATTAATCACAAGATTTGAGATTAAATTAAAACCTTGATTTACATGATCTATCCCAGGGCTGTGCAATTTTTTTTTTTAATTATTATTAATTATTATTATTAATTAAAAAATACATACATTTATATATATTTGAGTTACAATGTATGTATTTTTAATTTTTTTAATTTTCCATTCATTTATATCTCAATAAATAATTTATTTATTTATTTATTTATTTATTGAATTAGTATATTAAAAATAGTAAACACATATTTTAACATATATACAGTTAATATATATTTTTTAAATAATTAGTTAGTTATAATAAATAATACAATAAAAAATTGAAATTTATTATTATTATTCTAATATTAAAATGAACTCATCAGTACTCATCATCCAGTACTGTGCAAAGGTCTAAGGAAGAAACAGGTTTTGTTGTGTTATTAACTCTTTTCACAGCAATCATCCTCTCTGCTGAATGGGCTGGCGACTTAAATATGTCCGCAGCACCAAAATTGTGTTAGTCAAGCGGTCCACCATGTACCAAACCTTAGATATGGTCTGAGCAAGGACATTGTGTCTGCTACACCAGAACAGCCAATACGGCACAGACCATTCTGCCACACTAGCCAACGTGCAGTGAGCCTTGCTTGCATGAAAATCAGGATCCACCAGCATTTGTGCTCTGACAGATGCATATTTACAAAAATAGAGCTCTTTACGTTGTTGAGGCCCTGGATAATGGTGATCATATACAGAAAAGTTATTTTCACCATTTGAATCACAATGATACCTCACATCCTCCATGAACCAGGAAGTAGTCTGCTAAAAACAAACAGACTCAAATGTGACACAGCACAAATTCTTTGTTCATTTGTAAACAGTTCAAGTAGTCTGTGCTCGATAAATAATCTCCATGAATTCTAGTTACATGTGGTTATTTCAACAAACAATAAATCTAATGATGGCAAGCACTTTTGCACAATACTGTATTTTATATGAACTATTTAACTTTTTTTGTATTACCCTGCTCGAACACAAAGCAGTCGTTCCCCTATTGGCCACCAGGTGTCCTCACTGAGAGCCAAAGACCTGCTTCGGCCTCAGGCACGCGAACAGGTTCAAAGTCAATCATGCAACAATGCTACTTTAAGTCATGATCCTATTTGCTCACTGTTTCTTAAAAATTCAAACAGCTATTATAATACTTTCCTAACTTCTTATTAATTACAGTAAGCGCATTATCCTACATAATTGTATTATGGTATAATCATGTGTAAATATGGTGATAAGCACCCACCCTTGCATCTAAGTACTCTGACATTTGTGGAAAAATAACCTAAAAATACATCCTGTCAGTTAAAAAATTTGTTGTGGGACAAGCTTGCAAGCCAACAACAGAAGACTAGAGAGGAACGAGGAGAAGAGAGTCACTTGGTAGCCAAGGCAACAGACGATGAAGGATTCACATTCCTGTGCTATTTATAGATTTAGGGGCACTAAAAAATTTATACTAAGAAGTTCTGTACATTCTGTTCAGAGAGTGTTTGCTATTCATTGTACTTTTGCTATATTTAATAAAGTATATATTTTCCAATCTTTTTTTTTTGCCCCTCCCCTTGTCAAGCAATGACCCCAACTCCTTCTATTAAATTAAGTTTGACATTGTGTATTATGTGAGCAGCTGCTGTGACTGGAATACCAAACAAATAATGAGCATTAAAACCTTGCATGTGTATCCTTTGGTGTCACTTATCTGATTTAAAATTATGCAGCGCTTACAGCTATAAATAACTCCACCTTCATTTAAAAGTTTGTAAAACCACTGAGGGCTTCAGTATCCCAATCAAAATCCCAGCCTTTAAAAAAATACAACAAGTGATTTGCATCAGCTGCGGGGACATGTATTCAAGCCCTACCTGGCCAGAAGTGTGTGGAGGTGGTCTGGGGTCGTGGGGTCAGGACTCAAAGGTGGGGAGGTCACATAAGCAGCAGCTTTGGCCCAGTTTTTGCTCCAGTAATGCGAACCATCAGTGGCCAGGCTGGCGGTGATTGGCTCTCCAAAAACCACAGAACCTGGAGATTCAACCAAAAAGGAATTTACATATATTTACATACTGTAATACAGCATTTGGAATGCAGAGAGGCATTGAGGATTTCTTTTGGTGCTTTGCTGTATATAATGAACTCCAATTGGGTATGCAGGAATGAGAGAGTGACCTTTTTTCCGAGCCTGGGTGATGATGTCGGCTGCACTCTTGCTCATCACCTTGGTGATGTAGACAGGACAGTTGGCGCGGCCACCAAGGGTGATCGCACGAAACACCGCTTCAGCTTCCACCTGAAGAAGACAGAAGGCCACATCAGAACCAGTCACTGGATGGATGGATGGATGGAAGGATGGATGACCGGTGGATTGATGGATGAATGGATGGATGTTGCATGGATGGCTGATGAGTGGGTGGATGTTTAATCGATAGATGGATGGATGAATGGATGGATGACAAGTGGATGGATATTTAATGGATGATGAATGGAGGGATGGATGGGTGGATGGATGGATGACGAGTGGGTGGATATTTAATGGCTGGCTGGATGGATGGATGACGAATGGATGGGTGTTTAATGGATGGATGGATGTATGGATGGATGACGAGTGGATGGGTGTTTAATGGATGGATGGATGGCGAGTGGATGGCAAGTGGATGGAGGAATGGGTGCATGGATGGCTGATGATAGGAATGATGTTGCATGGATGGATGGATAGATGGATGGCGAGTGGATGGGTGTTTAATGGATGGATGGATGGTGAGTGGATGGAGGAATGGATGCATGGATGGATGTTGAATGGATGGATGGATAGATGGATGGCGAGTGGATGGGTGTTTAATGGATGGATGGATGGATGGATGGATGGTGAGTGGATGGAGGAATGGATGCATGGATGGATGTTGAATGGATGGATGGATAGATGGATGGCGAGTGGATGGGTGTTTAATGGATGAATGGATGTATGGATGAATGACGAGTGGATGGGTGTTTAATGGATAGATGGCGAGTGGATGGAGGAATGGATGCATGGATGGCTGATGATAGGAAGGATGTTGCATGGATGGATGGATAGATGGATGGCGAGTGGATGGAGGAATGGATGCATGGATGGCTGATGAACGGATGGATGTTGCATGGATGGATGGATAAATGGATAGTGAGTGGATGGAGGAATGGATGCATGGATAGCTGGTGAATGTTGCATGTTACATGGATGGATGGATGTTGCATGGATGGAGGAATGGATGCATGGATGGCTGATGAATGGATGGATGTTGAATGGATGGCGAGTGGATGGGTGTTTAATGGATGAATGGATGTATGGATGGATGTTGAATGGATGGCGAGTGGATGGGTGTTTAATGGATGAATGGATGTATGGATGGATGATGGATGGATGACGAGTGGATGGGTGTTTAATGGATAGATGGCGAGTGGATGGAGGAATGGATGCATGGATGGCTGATGATAGGAAGGATGTTGCATGGATGGATGGATAGATGGATGGCGAGTGGATGGAGGAATGGATGCATGGATGGCTGATGAACGGATGGATGTTGCATGGATGGATGGATAAATGGATAGTGAGTGGATGGAGGAATGGATGCATGGATAGCTGGTGAATGTTGCATGTTACATGGATGGATGGATGTTGCATGGATGGAGGAATGGATGCATGGATGGCTGATGAATGGATGGATGTTGAATGGATGGCGAGTGGATGGGTGTTTAATGGATGAATGGATGTATGGATGGATGTTGAATGGATGGCGAGTGGATGGGTGTTTAATGGATGAATGGATGTATGGATGGATGATGGATGGATGACGAGTGGATGGGTGTTTAATGGATAGATGGCGAGTGGATGGCGAGTGGATGTAGGAATGGATGCATGGATGGCTGATGAACGGATGGATGTTGCATGGATGGATGGATAAATGGATGGCGAGTGGATGGCGAGTGGATGGAGGAATGGATGCATGGATGGCTGATGAACGGATGGATGTTGCATGGATGGATGGATAAATGGATGGCGAGTGGATGGAGGAATGGATGCATGGATAGCTGATGAATGTTGCATGGATGGATGGATGTTTGTTTGAGTTTGAGAGCTAATTATCGGTGCTGCTGTAGCGTTCTCTGGGTCCACCTGTCCACATTTGAGCCTTAAAAGCCACCTTACATAAAACTGAAACTATGATCGACAATGTGCCCCATTTGCCCCTTTTTTTAACATGCCACATTAAATGTGTTTGTGGCATCACATGTCACTCTGTCCTGTTAACAAATGATTACTGCAATCTAAATCCTATCGTGTTCAGACTCTATAACCTCAAAATTTGGTACACAGGACTCTCTCAAGTTATGTCACTATATTAGATTTTCGGTCATATGGACAGGTGGCTAGAAGATTAGATGGACAGAATGATGGATGCGCACGTGTCGGTGTTTGGATAGACAGATGGATGGCATCACCTCTTCGGGACGACTCAGAGGATGGCCTTCAGGTCCTGTGATTCCCATGCCAAGAATTTTGCTTTGCTCCTAAATCATGGATTAAAAAACAACAACAACTTATGAGAGTGGCTACAGTATAAGTATAAGTGTTCCAATCTAGGTTGGAGATTTTTCTTCGACGTTATCATGCAACTACATGTTGCACTTGGCCTAAAAATAAAGTCAATGTGTATGTATAAATTAAGTCTAAAGCAGTAACCCTAACCCTAAACAGTTAAGAACTAAGAACTACCACAATAGCCAAGAAGCATAGATAAGTTCGGCTCCACTTACCTGAGCAATCAAATCTCCATTTTCAGCATGAACTAACACCACAGCTCCGATCTGCTTCAAGAAGGAGAAGGCTTCGTATAGCTGGAGAAGCAATAAAATAAACATGTTAATGGCAAAGGAATAGCACATATCATTAATTAATGTTAGTTGTAAGAATTGCTACATCCTGCTCTTATTAGATCCACGCACCTGAGAATCTGTCATCTGGTAGACATCCTTATATGCCATGTACACCTGGAAGGAGTTAATACCTGACAAAAGTTGGGAAAAATAACATCATTTGTTCATGTAAGGAAAATAAAATGCACAGAGCTAATCTAAAATTTGAATTTTCCTGAATTATGAATGTTGTCTTGCGTCCAATACGCAGTATTAGTTTGAAAGACACGAGTTAACACAAGCAGCTGTTTTGTTGCTGCCCCAGAAGAAAAGTGATTCTTTCTTCTTCTTTTTTTTTGCTCTGAAAAGATTACAAACAAAATGTGTACTCAGCTTCCATGACAGCAGTATAATGAGGACACTACATTTCCTCTGTGCTTTCCCTTTAAGAGGATTCAGCACAAGGCCAAATTGTTGCAAATCTGTCTCTGGTGTTCTCTCCAAAGTATGGATTAACATGACAACAATTAGAGAAGCCAATAGTGCTTTGGAATACAAACGTGGAGACGGAAATGTGGAGACGTTTGTACCTTTCTCCTGAACCAACATCTCCAACTCATCTTTAACGGCTTCATTCCACTGGGGAATGTCAACGTGGAGGGAGTAATCACAACACGCCCTCTTGTCTGCAGCCTCCTGCCAGATTTCAAACGCCTCCAGCAGGCTGTCCCCAGGCTCAGGGGTCACATGGTCAACTGGAATAGGGGAGGGTCAAAGGTGAAGAGCACGCACCGCTTTCACATGGTTGCTATTTTGCCGCGTCTCATGCCGACTCACTGATCATGGTCGTGCCTCCAGCAAGCGCCGCTTTGGTGCCTTGCAGGAAGTCATCAACGGGGCGTACACCGAGATAGGGCTTCATCAGACAGGTGTTGACGTCAATCCCACCGGGGATCACGATGCGGCCATTGGCCTCGATCACTTTGACGCCATCGGGGACCACAAGATTCTCCCCTACCTGCCTACGGATAAAATAAGGGGGCGGGCCAATCGAGGTGAGGAAAGTTGTCGTGTTAAATTTTTTTTACACAAAGTGTAAAAGCACCAACAGGATATTGTAATTATATTGTGTACGTACTTAATGAGCCCATCTTCAATGTGAATATCTGCGTAAATCGATTGGTCATCATTGACCACTCGTCCTCCTTTAATCAGAAGGCTGTCACCCTAAAAGAATACAAAGAAATCAGGACTGAAAAGATGTCATACATTACACGTACATTGCATCAAGTTGTGTATTCGATCCATCTCATAATATTGTATGTAGAGTAAGGAGAGAGAGAGAGACAGAAAAAAGGCAAGGAAATAGCACGTGTTCATAGTGCTGCATGAGCACACTTTTCCACTCAAGTACGCCTAGCAACAGAGGAAAACGTTGTCTCCGTGTTTCATATGATAACAGGAGTTAGCTGGAAATCGTTTTTACATTTTTTTTTTATATTTAATGTTTGCCATGAAATGTCCAGCATGGCCAGCATTTGGGGTTGAGCCATTGATATTCATACTAATCCACCCGAATGATAAAGGGATTTTATGTTTTACAGGGAAAGCCTGAAGCTATACCCCCGACTCAAATCCTACTTCCATCATCACGACACTCAAATGAATCTGTTACAAAAGAGCTTAAACGGTGTCCCAATGAGTGTCTTCGTCTGTGTATATTCAATGTCACCTCAATGTGAAATTGACTATAACGGCTAATAAAACTAAAGTGAATAGCCCTGGTGCTACAGAACAGCATTAGCCCCCGCGCTAAGAATTTAATCTCCTCTTCCGGCATTGGCAGCAGGGATTTCCAACAGCTCCAAGCACGTCTGCTCCCTCTTACCGTCACATGGGGGAGGTTGTTCTCCTGGCAACCGGTCCCAGACATGATGGTTTCTTCACCAGGGGAAAAGTTGATTCACAACCGGGTCGCGGTGCACCCCTTTGTTCCCCCCTATGAACGCGGTCTCGGCGTGAACGCGCTCAGAGAAAGATCTGGCGCTGTGTGCGTGCGCGCACACGGAGAAAAAGTGCACGTGCACAGGAGAGGCTGTGCGCGCCTTTACCAGAGCGATTACAGCTGTACTGTCCTACACACAGTCACGTTATGATCACGCAACACGACAATGGCAGCTTTGCATGGTTGCTGTCCACTTCAGCACCACAACGTCTCAACGCGACTGCGCACTTTCTTGGGAGACATTTGGTAGTTTTAGACACAAATGTAGGCTATGTATTTGGTGGACATGGTGCATTTGCAAATCAATCAATCAATCAATCAATCTATCTATCTATCTATCTATCTATCTATCTATCTATCTATCTATCTATCTATCTATCTATCTATCTATCTATCTATCTATCTATCTATCTATCTATCTATCTATCTATCTATCTATCTATCTATCTATCTATCTATCTATCTATCTATCTATCTATCTATCTATCTATCTATCTATCTATCTATCTATCTATCTATCTATCTATCTATCTATCTATCTCAACCAAGACCCATATTAACAACCAACCAAGATATATTGCTGACCCAGGCCACTAAAGTCAATTAAGTGTTCATGTTTCTTGCTAAATTGATGTATTTCTTTTGTTTTGGCAGAAAATCTATATCAAAATATAAACTTTGAACTAGGGCTGGGCGATATGGCCAAAAAATAAAAGCTCGATTTTTGCAGCCATTTAGGACGATTACAATTTTAGTCGATTTTAATCTAATAACTTTAGAAAACATTTAATGGTTTCATTTATTCAAAAATTATTCCTGTGCAAAATGTTCAGACAACAATAATGTATACTGATTCTAAATCAGATTTAACATAAACTTAGCATTCATAGTTTGTGCTAAAATGCCACAATTAAGGAGTTGGTAGCTTGTAGTCTTGTAAACCTCCCATCCAGCATTCTGTCACTTGCGCAAAATTGTAACTCACAGAAAGATTTTGATGTAGCAGAACATAAAAACAACAACTTTTAATTGTCCAAAAGACAAAATTCGATTTCACGATGTAGTAAATTTTTAAAATGACGATGTATCGAATTAATTCGATTTATTTCCCAGCCCTACTTTGAACATACATTACAATCATTTTTTCCACCAAATCTCTTGATGTAGGCTACAAGTGAGCAATACTTGTACTGCATACTTCCAGTAAATATTGGTTATCACTATTTTACTTCTTATTTCAAATTCAATTTGTTGTGACAGATATCTACCAGGGGCAGTTTTGTTTGACTACATTTATATGGTTTTGGCATCCTGTAAGGTGGTATCAAACTCAAGGCCTGGGAGTCGGACGTGGCCCAGCACATTATTTTATGTGGCCCACAAAAACAAATCAAGCATGTCAACTTCCATGATAGGTAATACATTATATGTTAAAATATTGCAAGGATTTTCTTGTTACTAAACTTGATCTTTTATTTCAAAACTAGCTCTCCATCAATTTGTTGCATAGGCTACTGTATGTAATAATGACAAGATGATGAATACTTTACCATCCCAGGTCTATAAAATGGCCTAAATACATTATATGAATCTTACCTTTCCATGTGTGCTTTCCATCTCCGAGGAAAACGCTGTGACGACCCCTGGACAGCCACGTTCTCCATTGGGAGAGGTGGTCTCCGAACCCATTTGGGCTTCACCAGAGGTTTTGCCGCCTGTGGAGTCGCAGATGTCCAGAAGTCTCTCCCGGCTCCCGCTCCTCGGGGTGCGGCCCCCTTTCCTTCCAACTGCGTAATTGTCGAAGTCGATGGTCTTGCTTTCAAACGCTCCCTGAACGGAGTCGAACATGCCATAGCTCTTGCGCTGGTTCGGTCCAGTGGCAATCGGTGCCGCAAAGTAGACCGGTAGCTCATCTTCCCGGTTCCACTGCCTCCTGCAGTCCGACATTGTGTCTTCTACCCGAGGTTTCAGCACTGTGAGAGGATGGAGGAAGCAACACGCGAGGACGCAGACGGTCCCGCCTCCTCTTGTGATGCTGGTTGGATAGTACTTGTCTCCGGGTTGTATGGATGCAGTCCCAAAATGAGGTCTAAATAATGCAGTGTTTTTCCGTTACTTTGATGAAACTAACCTCTGCAAGTATCCAGATAGGTGGCTCTTTGTTTCCCTCTCTCTATATCTCTCTTTCTCGAAAAGCCTGAAATGGGGGTGATGAGAGGATTAAAGCGGCACGTCATCTTTTAACCCACATCTGGCAGGACAGACAAATTTGAAAATGCCTCATGTGTCCCAATTATTTATGTGTCACATAGGCTACACCTTTCAACTTAAAATATGCAGATAGACCTACCGAGGTGCTTTTATTTAATTGTAGTCTGACCACTCACCTGCGTGCTGATGGGATCAGTTTTGTTGATGTGAGCCGCCTTTCATGGTGGTGTTTCCCCCCCCTAAAAAAAGTTGCAGTGAAGCTGCGAGGCTGCAAATATGGAACCCAAGCAACCCATGCAAACAAAAAGAACGACTATAACGTGCACGATTTATGTCGATATAAATTATACAAATAAATAATATCCCTTGTTGGGAGCTCGCGGTGAATTGTGTTGGAAATAATTTAAGTCAGAGTATACAAATGGATTCTGCTAAACATATTGAGATCTAATACACTATTTCTATATAGTATATTTAAAAAATAATCTAGGCTACATTACAATTATAACTTTTAATAGAGCAATTCACAGATTTTCAACACAAAGGAAGTTAACAAATCAGACGAAGCCGACGTTTGATTGTCGTCCCTACTAGCCAATCAGAAAAGAGTTTATTTTAAGCAGGCGTGTCGCAAAGTTGGTGTTTGTGGGTTTGAGCTTTTAATTTAGAGGCGTAAGAGATTGACCGCAGAGTTCCGCTTTGGTCCCGCAAGAACACTTAACTTCTTTATTTTGAAGATAGGTGATTCTATATCCGAGTAAGGTTTATGTTTGTTCGAGCTTGTGCTGTCTTGAGGTTATATTTCGTTCCGTCAGTTGGCATGCATTTTTTGCTTAGCTTGGGTCGAGTTGTAAGTCTCCAGTTCATACACTAGAATGGTTGTAGAATTTTTGCATGTCACTGTATTCCCACTACATGCTTTCTCCCTTCAAAGCAGCTACTAACTAACAGCTTTCACGTGGGTCTCTTATTTCTGCTGCCATGTGTTGCCTAGTACAGCCAACGGCCACTTCATAAGGTACACCTACACACTACAGTATGAGAGATAATGAGACTCATTGCTTGCTAGCTGTATCAAAAAACACTTTGCCTTACAAAGACAATGACCCTCACTTGTTGTTGACGTTGTCATAGAGGTATTCATTTATGATATACAGTAACATAAAAATTACATTTGTTTAATATTATAGAACTACAGTGCATCATGCAAGGTGCTTTGGGGTTACCCAATTTTGTAACATGAGATGGATAATGTCAGCTAAAACGCTGCAGTACTGAATGGTTGGCGCAACTATTCTCAAGTCGTGCTCATTTACGTATCCTGCTTATCTCATTATTAATGGAATGACAATACCGTTGCTGTACAATGGTCAAATAAGGCTTCGATAATTCATGTCATTTCAACTTTAAATGAATGGATTTATCAGCCGGATTCTGTTTGAATTAAGATACAGCTGTTATTGTATGACTCCCTCCCACATTTCTCATTATAGGACAGACAAAAGGAGTAGATTTGCCGTCTATCTTCAACACCCAGGAGTTATGCCTTGTCTTGAATGGACGCCCTCTCCCCACTCACCCCCAAATTTCGTCTCCTATCTCCAATAAATTCTCTGCCACTCCCTTTCGGCCTTTCAACTCTCACCCTCACAAACTACTCATCTCCAAATTGATGGAGTCCACACACTCTCCAGATGGTCTGTTTTCTCCCGACATGGCCCCAACAAAGAACACTACAGATGTTTCCTCTGAGCCTTCATCTGAATCGTCACCCCTTCCCAACTCTCCTTCTGCTGGCCCCAACTGTAGCAACCCCACAAGCACCACAGATTCTTCCGAATCTACCATCCCTAGGAAAAGAACCTTTGCCTCTATAGCCCAGCGAGTGATCATACAGGAAAGACTTAGAAAAGCAGAAGAGGAAGATGACACAGATGAAGAAGAAGGTAAGATAGAGGCTAAAATTATACATGATCAAGTTACAGAACAAATATTTTTGGTTTCTCAAAATGTAATTTTGTTTTTGTATTTACCTATAGACCAGCATTGATAAAAGCTATAAAACAGCTTTAATGATAAATATATATAACCAAGATCGTGTCTGATTGTCTTCTCCTCCAGTTGAGGAACCAGAGGAAGACCTATCTAAGGACCAGATGGAAGAGAAAGCCAAAGCGGGCGATGCCAGGGCTCAGACTCGGGTGAGCGGACGCATGCTTGCAGATGGACTCTTGGCATTGTTTTGTGCTGCTTCATGCTGTCTGTTTCTGAGCGAGTTTCTATTTTTATCCACTTGCAACACGATGCCATGCGCCCAGCATGATACATAAGATGTTACGTTGCCTTCTAATGTGGGACCGCCAAGTGTTAACGCCCACAAATGATTTGTTATTTCTGTGTATTAATATGCTTTAATCAAAGCAATTTCAGCAAATATACTTACTTTTGCAAATATTACTAGTTAATGGAGAGTAGTACTTTGGGGATTAATGGAGTAATGAATATGGGTCAAGACTTTACAAGTGCCACCAGGCCCCAGTCCTGCGTGTATAGTACTTATTCAAAGGAGTGTATCATGTATTTGGACATCCAACAAGTCCTGTCAGTTAATATTAGCAAATAGTCACCCGAAACTCTCCTATGGGGTCCTCCGCCCCTGCAGACAGAAATGTCTGTGACTGAAATATAAGGAAATGATTGCTTAATCTGTGAGATTCATTGACCTCAGAGTGGGATTTTTAGATTAGTTTTTACTTTGCCTTCCTATACATTCTGGATGGGGAAGGAGAGTCCAAGTCCAAGTATGTGGACCAAGTGTAAAACTCTAAATAAAGAGAAATGTTTACTGGATTGTGCAGTTGTACCCCAAATAACTTAATGTATGCATTTTTATTTAAAAATATTTTTTTCTGCATTAAGATGAGCTATAGCTCATGCAATGGTCTCACGGTCGTAATGTACTTATTGTTTGTATTTAGGTTAAGCCACAGTACGCACAGTGAATTAATCTTCTTTATGTCTCTTCTGTCCATCAGCTGGGTCAACACTACTTGATTCTTGCTGAAGAAGAGGATAGAGATCTAAACAATCGTCTGGCTGTTAATTGGTTGATAAAAGCGGCAAAACAGGGAAGAAAGACTGCAGCAAGAGCCCTGCAGCGCTGTTGGATCCGTAAAATAGGTTATTGTGCCAACACATATGTGGGCCTGTGGGTGGTGTGTGTGCGAGTAGTGGGGGGTTGGGTTAGCGGATTTGCATTTCTGATCTTTTTGGTCTCTGGCATCCTCGCACAGGAATCACCGCAGAGAATGAGGAAGATGTTCGGAAACTGTCGGCAGAGAGTAAGTTTGAGAGGGCGGTGCGTAAAGCAGCCATGATGATGTACTGGAAGCTTAATCCAGAGAAGAAGGCTAAAGTGGCCATGGCTGAGATGCTGGAGAATGTCAGCCAGGTCAACAAAGGACTGGGTAGGATCCACACACACACACGTACAGTAGTACTAATACTGTACTGTAATACTGTACAGAAAGACATAATAACTTATTT
The DNA here is from genome assembly GCF_051991255.1 of Vanacampus margaritifer. Lineage (NCBI taxonomy): Eukaryota > Metazoa > Chordata > Actinopteri > Syngnathiformes > Syngnathidae > Vanacampus > Vanacampus margaritifer. Next base: position 11,711,707 of record NC_135438.1, read on the forward strand.
AAGTTACAAGGTGTCCCTGAATGTGACCGCTAATGTGTAAACATGAATGGCAGCTGCACTAAACCGTAAGCTAGCATCATTTACACGACCAAATGGATACAAAATGAAAACATAGAAACAAACACAACACAATTGTCATCATTCATCAACATATAAACAACTAACAAAAATAGATCAACCTAAAAATAAAAAATAAATCCATCAACAAACGACACAGATTTTCATATATTATAATTATCATTGTTACGCACAAATTACACAGTTTAATACAAAACACAAAATGAGTATGAACACTGAATGAACACTGAAAGTCAAATGAATACAGGTTATAGTATTACAATCATGGCTCACCTGTTTTCTGGGTTTGGCCAGCAAACTGAGCCATAATTGGTCGTTACTTACTTCATCAGCACAAGCGATGTCATCTTCAGTCAACAGCAAGTGGAAAAAGTCATTTTTAAGGTATTAATTGTACATATAAAATAATGAAGTTATCAAATTTATTCTGGACAAAATATGAACATTTTACTTCAGAAAATGGCTCAATGAGTCAAGTTTAATATTGAGTAGGGTTATTCTTGCAAATTGTTTTTAATTGTCCCTGAACATTAGGGGACACTACAAAAAGGACATCTGGCCCCACCTCGGACGAGACTCAGAAAATACTGGAAAACATGGTCAGCAGTGAGAGTGAGTGTCCTTTGAGCCATCGAGAAAATTGCTTCCGATAAGCTGATCTCATTTATAAACTACAGCACGTTTTGTCTCCTCAGCCAATCAGCTGGTGGACTTGGACGGCTTTGTTGAGATGACTAAAAGTTACGCTCAAGGCATAGTTTCCTCATCGTCTGAGACAGAAAACCCTGATGGCATGGAGGTAAAAGGAAAATAAAGAGAAAAAAATCAGCTCAGAAACAGCAAAAGTGTGAAAAGTGTTGTATCTGTGTTTTGATTTATGCAAGGCAGAGCTGGCCTCATCAGAAGACAAGAAGAGACGCAGTGGGTCTTGGAGTTTTGGCAGAAGTGGGATGATGCTGGACACAACGCAGCATGGCGCCATTAAAAAAGCAATGGATATGAAATCACGCTTAATGGTATCGCTTTTACAATAATCATTCATGTGGATGTCGGGATTCCCTTTTCAAGTGTTGTCTCTGGTGCCGTCAGATGTTGACCTATCCAGTTGATTCTGCGATGGAGGCGAAGGAGCACCTAGTGGACTGGGCATCGCGGGCCGGCGTCCAGTGGCTGAGCACCGTCATCCCTACGCAACATGTCAACACGCTTATCTTCTTCTTCATCATCAGTAACCTCACCATTGACTTGTTTGCCTTTGTCATCCCGCTATTGGTCTTCTATCTCTCCTTCATCTCCATGATTATTTGCACACTGCGTGTTGTTCAGAGCAGTAAAGTGAGTTCTTTGTCTCTTGTATAATATGAATTGTGAAAAAATATATGATCTCTGGGAAAGTACTCTTTATTAACTGCCTTTGCTTTTTCAGACCTGGGAGAACTTTCGAACCCTGACGTCTCTCCTGACCCGCTTTGAACCCGGCCTGGACGTTGAGCAGGCAGAAACCGACTTTGGCTGGAATAACCTGGAGCCGTACCTTTACTTTATTTTCTCCGTCTTCTTCGTCATATTCTCGTTCCCTGTTGCCGACAAACGCTGGATCCCCTGTTCAGAGCTCTCTACGGTGGCCATCTTCTTCACAGCTGTCAGCTACCAGAGCCTCAGTCCCATGGCTGCGACATATGCGCGACGAGCAATGGTCATAGAGGTGAGAGTGGTCACACACCATTTTATTTGCAAAACTAAAACAAAACATTTCATTCATTCATAAAATTCCCTCTGAAAAGTTAAAATTGGTATGTAAAATAACATAATTCATTATAATTTAAATCCTATTTTTTTATAATGGATGTCATAAAAATGTAACAAGTCAATGTGACCCATTTGAGTGTTTGTTTCTCTCTGTTTTTCGTTTTTTTTTTTTTTAAAAACTGTTTATAGTCGCCTTCAAAGAAAAACATTGTGTATTATTTCAGGTTGCGTCGTCTCTTTGCGGCTTGACTCAGCTCTTGCCTGAAAACATGACAATGCTTGGCATCTTGGGACGCACCTTTGCAACTCTGCCTCTAGGGGAGTCAGTCGTGCTGCAGCTCAGTATTCCCTGCTTGCTCTATGTTTACCTCTTTTACCTCTTCTTCAGGTGAGCAATACAGTGAAAGTCATACTTCTAAATAATCGTTAAAGTGGAAATCAACCTTAAAAATTTCTTGACAATAATCCGTTATATGTGACCTCACTTAGTCTAAACATGAGGTTCTGATTAATATTACATTTGTGGAATAAGAGTTATGTAACAAAATCCAGCCATTTTTATCCATCTCAGGGGGCAGCCATTTTGCCACTTGCTGAAGATGACATCAGGGTTGCTCAGGGCTCAGGCAACGACCAATCACAGCTGTTATCTGAAGCTGAGCTGTGATTGGTTATCTGAGACCTGAGCAACATTGATGTCATCTTTAGTAGACAGCAAGTGGCAAAATGGCCGCACCCTGAGATGGATAAAAATGGCTGGATTTTGCTGTATGAACTAATTAATAATCATATTCCACTAACACAATCTTCACCAGAATGCCATATTTAGCCCATTGGGGCCGCTTAGAACATATTATTGTCAACAACTTTTAGACACTAATGTTTCCAATGGATTTATGAGATTACATTTTCGCTATTTTTTAATTAATTTTCTCCCTTCTCCCTATGACTAGCATGGCCAGAAAGCGTGGCTTTCGGGGGACATACTGCATCCTGGTGCCCTACCTGGTGTGTTTCATGTGGTGTGAATTCTCAGTGGTGCTCCTCCAGAATTCCACGGCAGTTGGCCTAATCCGCACCTGTGTGGCCTATTTCCTCTTCCTGTTTGCTCTACCTGTTCTGGCTGTGGGCCTTGCCATCATGCTCTTAATCCAGCTCTTCAAGTGGTTCCTGGAACTGGAGCTCACCAAGATGATCGTTACTTTAGTCGTGTGCGCCATCCCCGTCATCCTCCGGCTCTGGACGCGCTTCAGCACGTCTATTCTGGGTGTTTTCCGCTCAGTGACGCACCGTGGCCCTGTTAAGGTCATTTTACTTTGCATTTCTATGGTGATCCTGCTGTTCTCGATCTATGTGTATCATGCGGAAGGTCAGAAAGTCTACAACTCCACCTTGACTTGGGACCAGTACAGTCAGGTGTGCGGACCTCCTGCTTGGCAGTCCAAAGGTATGGCCAAGACACAGATCTTCTGTAGCCACCTGCAGGGACACAGGGTCACCTGGACAGGCCGCTTTCGGCACGTCGCTGTGGGTGAGACAGAGAATGGAGCGCAGTCTGTCATTAACATGATGCCAGTGTTTCTTGGGGACTGGCTGCGATGCCTCTATGGTGAAACATACCCTAAATGCGAGCCAAAGAATGCGACAAACCCGACAGTTTCCGGCTCTACGCCAGCTCAGGTCTCGTTGCCCGTGCTGCTGCGAATGCAAGAAGAGGAAGAGATGTGTCAGATCAAGGCTTTAGCCAGACACACCTGTCATGTCAAGCGCTTCGACAGCTACAGGTTCCAAGTGACCGTAGGGATGATCAGGAATGGAAGCACAGAAGCGGAGGACCAAGGCAGGGATATTGTGCTCATGGCCAGCCATGAGTTCAGGCAGGTCCTGCTCAACCTGGAACCAGGTAATATGGTGGAGTTCTGCACCAAGCTGGAGGGCCGTCTTGGAGCCAAAGCCCCGGCCTTGGAGTTGAAGGCCATCAACTGTCTGGATTGTGTTTCCCCGCTCTTGTCTGGGGGCCGGCAGGTAAAGATCGAGAGAGACTGGAGACGTACAACAATGCGAGCTCTGAATTTTGCATTTGATTTCTTCTTTTCTCGAGCTCTATTGTTCAAACTTTAACTTCCCTAGAGAGCCACCTTGTATTTGTTTTTGTGTTGAGGTTCACTCATTTCAGCCGACAGACACGATTGTGTAATGTTTACTTTTGATTGGACAGGAATCTAGAATATAATTAGTTTTTTTACTTCCCTTTTTTGGTGGTGCCAAATTAACCAAACTTTGGTTAGAAACATCTACATTTCTTCCTGTGCAGGGTAATGTGGGTGTTTTTAAATGTCTTTGTTTTCTGTACGGGGAATTGTAAAAAGTGTGAATTGATCACGTCAGCTTCATAAGTCGCCTTACTGTATGTGAACCATTGCACTGCCAATGTCTAAACTGGATGACATGTATTTTTAAAACCTTTTGTAATGGGTGGGTAAAAAAAAAAAAATATATATATATATATATATTTTTTTTAAGTTAGAGAACTTAACTTAACTTAGAAGGCCACCTGCCTTATGAACATGGAAACCATGAAAAAACTATTTAGCATTTAAATTTATTTTATGTCACAAAAATCTATTGAATATTTTGACACATTAAAAAGATAATTTTCTGTTTACATTACACATGCAATATGTATTATCTGAGGCCGTATCTTACTATGTACTGTATGTCAAGTAATCAGAATATTAAGTGGAGGAGGATATATTGGTTTTGTAGACAAACAGTAACTCACGTTATTAGACGGAGTACCCTATTGCAATGTAATGTATTGCAAGGTAGACTTTACATGAGTGCACCATTGAGGTGAAACCTCAACTTATCTGTGACAATTAAATCACAAACACTTGTACTTCACATGTAGACTGTGAACATGAGTGGCTTCATTATCCAAACAATGGCATTTATGGGCATATGCAATGAATATAAAAGTGCTTGACTGTCAAAGAAACCCTATTTGTATGGTTGTTATTGTTTTGAAAGCACAAGCTATTGTGCCGGTAGACAACATACTATTATGTGATTTTATTAGCTAAAAAGATTCACATCCCTTTTATTGTTCATACGGTACATATTGGGCTATTATGAAGTCCGAGGAGTCTTTTATTTGTTGTCATTTCTTTTATCTACAATATAACTGGACATTTTAAAATCCTGTTCTCCTCTAACTCCCAACTCAAACTATGTCCTATTTTTCCAAAACACTAGCAAGGCTGCAGATAGATTCAGTATAACACAGATGTAAGAAGAGTACCACAAAATGAAGTCCGATTCAATCATTTTTATTAATGCACATTCTATCATTCACAATAGTTTATTTTTTTTCAATCTTTAAACATTTTTGTAAATATTAGAGATACAGTATACAATTGAGTAGCATTGTGTAGTGGCAACATGCTGCTGCTGCACCCCTGAACACAAATCCTCTCTTAGGTCGTAGATGATGATGTAATCACAACTGACTGGTTGCAACTCACCATTCGAGCACTAAGTCCCGAAACTTATATAATGTTTTCTATTACATAAACTATTTTCTTGTGGGTAATGGATTATATTTTGCCAAACCATTTAGTTCAAGCTCTACATCCAAGATACCTAGCAGACGCCAACAAGGGTACTGTAGATTAAATGTGTGAACGATTGTGTGAAGAGTGAGGAAAATGTAGTCACGTTCAAACAATTTCTTTTTTTCTTTTCTTTTTTGAGATGCATGGAATGAACCTCTTTTTTTTTCAGCAACTATTAAACACAACCCATTCCAGCCCTGCTCTGACGCCGTCCCACATTCAAAACCCACGTACAATAGTCGCATTGGGACCAAGGTCACTTAATAACAAAGCACTTCACTGTAAACAATCAATGTGTGACCAGGTCACAACGCACGTCACCTTACTACGACACCTTACTGTACATTGTTGCTTTCAGTGGTGCACCCCAGCATAGTGTGTGGCACTGTGAGGTAAAGAGTGTGATGACATTAACAACCTTCATATCAATGATACATAGAGAGAAGTCAACCTAAAAAAAAAGTTCTTACCAATATGCTCAATGCGCCTCCTCTAGTCTAAACACGGCATTCGGATAAATATTGCGTTTGTGGAATGAAACACAAAAATCCACCTGTTTTTATCCATCTCAGGGGGCGGCCATGTTGCCACTTGCCGTCCACTGAAAATGACATGACAGTTGCTAAGGGCTCAGGTAGATGTCACATGACCAAAGAAAACAGCTTAATTCATATTCCACAAATGCAATATTAATCAGAATGCCGTGTTTAGACTTGTGAGGGTTCATAGAACATATATTGTAAAGAAAATTTAGAGGTTGACTTCCCCTTTCAGCAAGGTATATAGACACTGAACTTTTTGCTTGAGCTATGGCCTTCATAATGACCTCTGACCTTCATTCACATGAAATCTCAATCCTCGTGACAATAACCATCTGAATTAGGGGTCTTATTTTCTACACTGTGTGCTGAGATTCCTCTGTTTTAATGATTGTAAACTTTACATTCACATTTAAACTTAAAGATGACAACTTTAGCCCGATTTTCATTTCAGTCTTAATGTGCTTGATTTATGGGGGAAGTCAATCCAAAAATTATTTACAACAATATGTTGCATGCAGCCCCACTAGTTTAAACACGGCATTCTGATTAATATTGCATTTGTGGAATATGAATTAAGCAGAAAAACAGACCTGTTTTTATCCATCTCAGGGAGGCGGCCATTTTGCCACTTGCTGTCGACTAAAAAATGACATCACAGTTGCTCAGGTCTCGTGATTGGTCGTTACCTTTTCCCTGAGCAACTGTGATGTCATTTTCAGTACACAGGAAATGGCAAAATGGCCAACCCCTGAGATGGGTAAAAACGGTTGGATTTTGCTGCTTAACACACATTTAACAAACACAATATTAATTAGAATACTGTGTTTAGACTAGTAGGGCTGCATAGAACATTATTGTAATTAATTAGTTTTTTTTTTGGAGTGACTTCCTATTTAAATACAAGGTGTCTGCGTAACTTTTTTTTTTTTTTTTACACAAGGAGAATACTGTACTTTGGAATAGCAGCAATCTAAAACTCAACACAAGCTCATAAAGCAATTCAATTCTTTACAATAAATTTAAATGTTGATTTGTGCATAATTCCTCTCTGTTTTACCAGCAATACTTATATACCAAAGCTATTGCATCACCTTTTCTTCTGGATTAGTGAGTTGCTTCTATAAATGAGGTTCATGTTCACTTAGCTGTGTATTTAACAATCTATTTGATAGCACACTAGAAACAAAAGTGGCAATGGCATAAAAAATAACACTATTTACAACATACAGTATAAAGTGTATACATGTGTTACCTGCAGAAGAGCTCATGATTTGAAAACAGATATTCTGCCGCACTGTGTTTTGAATCGCTATTATTGCAAAATGGACAAGATAATGGGTCACTTTTTGCGTGCAATCTCCAAGAGCGCTGCTCTAAAAGGAGAGTGATTCTGCTGCAACTGTCACCAAAGAATGAAAAAAATGAATAAATTCAGGTTATTGTGGTGAGGATGCACAGTACAAGATCACCGCTACCACAATATTAATACTTGTGGCAAGTGAACACCACAGATTAGCTATTACGTTGTAGTATCAAACAATCTTTCTGGGCTGCTTCCCAACACACTCAGTCCAGTCTTGACAAAAGCTTCTAGAGCACATTAGCGAGGAGTCGACATTGCATGGTCATTGCAGTTGGAGAGGTGTCCCTGCACCTCTGTTAAAAAAGTGTGTGGGATACATAGGAGACACAATCAAATATATGTCAATGTTCATTGGTTGTTCCTCAAATCTCACTGTGCATTTGTGACAATGAATCCAAACCGAAATGTTTGTCCATTGTTCACTCCCATCCCTGTCACTGCGTCTCCAGGTTGACACGGTCCTGGAAAATGTACAGGTTGTTGGTGGCTGCTATAGCGATGATATTCTCTGATGGATGCCAAGCCATGTGCAGGATCTTCTTGCTGAAGTCCAAGCTATCAACGCCCACGTCTCCACGCCGACGTTTTCCTCCGGTGTACACGCGGCGGGTACGTAACACGGCTCGCGGCTTGCTGCTCTCCCGCCAGGCCTCAAGGGTCACGCCCCGTCCCGTTTCGCGATCAAACATCTGGAAAAAGCTGTTGTATGCCCCTGTCATGATTACGCTGTCAATAGAAAGAAAAATATAAATGACATAGTATTTGTAAAATTGTCTCTTGGATCAACTATAAGAGAAGACAAAGAGATTGCTTGGAATTAAGGTGGCAGCCGTCATCAGGCAAGAACTGTGTATTTCGCAAGACCACACAGAATATCTTGCAAAATATTAGCAAACTGTATCTCCGGAGTCCTCATTTTTCAGCTCAATGAGCAATTTTTTTCAAACTGTTTTTATTTTTTCCTTGGATTTTTTTTTTTGTAATGGCCCTGCCAAAGAATGCCCATGATAGAAAAAAATAATTGTTATGACAACCAAAGAATAAAAATTAAAATTTGTTGCAGCATAGGAATAATCATCAATATGTGTGTCTGATTTGGTAGGTCAGTATAATATGAACAAGGAGACTATAAAAATACACGAGAGGCCGTGGGAAAGAAGAATGGAAAGTACAGCAATACACTCCTTTAAACTTAAAGTACCACTGATTGTCACACCCAACTAAGTGGGGCGAAATTCGTTCTCTGCATTTTGACCCATTCCCTGAGGGAGCGGTGAGCAGCAGCAGGGGCCGTGCTCGGGAATCATTTGGTGATCCAACCCCCCAATTTCAACCCTTAATGCTGAGTGTCAAGCAGGGAGGCAAATGGGTCCCATTTTTGTAGTCTTTGGTATGACCCGGATGGGGATTGAACCCACAACCTCCCAATCTTAGGGCACTCTACCACAAGGCAACTGAGCTGAATTTGACTATTAACTCATTCACTGCCATTGACGGCTATAGACATCAAAAATTCATTTGAACTATTTCTATTAGTTTCACCCCCCCCACACACACACACACTTTTGTTAACAAGAGTATGAAAACCTAAAAAATTTTATTGTCCATTTAGAACAGATGTAAAAATTGTGATTAATCGTGAGTTAATCGTGCGATTAATTACAATTTAAAAATGTAATCGTCTGACGCGACTTAAAAAAAAAAGATTATTAAAAATTAAACACTTTTTTTTTTAAAGAAAAGATTATTAAAAATTAGGGGCATCAGGCGATTGAAATTTGTAATCGTAATTAATCGCATGACTTCATTAGTTAATTAATCACAAATTTTATATCTGTTCTAAATGTACAATAAAAAAAGATTGTACGTTTTCATATTTTTGTTAACAAAAGTGTAAAAAAAATGTTAAACTAATAGAAATAGTTCAAATGAATTTTTTACGTCTATAGCCGTCAATGGCAGTGAATGAGTTAAGGATGCTAAAAAAGTGACTTTAAAAAATGCCTCTATAAGTTTTATGGTGGTGACAGTTCAACAACTCGTTCAAACAATTTCCATTATTTTCTATGGGAGAAATGCATTCAAAATGTTAACTTATCATATTTTGACCTGTCATCCTGCAACAGAATTTGGTTGACTTCAGATATTCCACTGTATTGGAATTACAGTAATAATAATGTTTGAATTCCACCTCTTAAAGTAGCACTAAGGAACTTTTCAACCTTAGTAAAATATGTTCATAACTCTTCTGATGAAAAATCGATTTAAAACTACCTTTGCCATGGCCTGAGGGGGTCTGAATCATTTTTACTGGCACTAAGCAACTTTGAGGAGGATAGCAGGAACAAACTACAAATGTGCCGACTGCTTTATGGCATACGTTACTTCCCCCTTTCCACCTTCGTTACAAAGAGGTAAGTCAATTTGAATGTCGACGCACGATTACTGCTTTCCTGGCAGAAGCTGCAAAACCAAAAAGTTTTGTCTGAGGAGACAAAAAAGAAAAAAGAAGGGAAGCTACAGTCAAGGATTAACATCGGTCCGCATTTCACGGTAAAAAAAAAAACGACGCAATGCTCTTGTCCTCATGGGAAATGTGGTCTTCCTTCAGACATAACAATACCGCTTTTGTCCATATGGCACCGCCATAATCAACATAAACTAAAAGTTCCTTAGTGTTGCTTTAAGCATAATGTTGAACCTAAAGTCATTTAGGCGCCATCCAGAAAGTAAATTTGTTTAAAAATAAAAATACAGATTATGACCTTAAACACAAACTGTCTCATTTGATAACACTCACCTGTCGGAACTGTTCCAAACACACTCAAACTTGTCAAAGATGCAGTCATTCTCATAGAGTGAGCACAGCTTACTCCGTAGGTATTCATGAACCTGGATACAGAGAAAAACAAGAAGCCTGCATTTCTCCAGATGGACCTTTTCCATACCACAATTTAGTCACAATTCCTTCTTGCCGCCCACCTTTGCTTCTACTATTTACTGTGACTTACATAGTAACCCATTTGTACCTGATACGTCTCCACGGGGCCTTTGTCCATGTTCAAGTCCCACACCTTGGCGGTGAGGTAGTCTCTGGTCAGCAGGTAGCGCCCATTGTGGCTGAACTTGACATCTGACACAGAGGAGATGATTTCGGAGAAGAAGGAGCGGCTCCCTGGATCCTCAGGTTCTTCAAACACTGAACAAACCGTCCGAAGTTTATGAGAGGTATAATACAGTTAATTCATGACAATTTGGTGGCTTACGTTTAGTGTGTTTGTCACAAAGCGCAGAGGATCTCATGTCACAGAGGCGCAGGGTGCCCTTACTACTGCTGTACACAAACATGTGACAGTGTTGAGGGTGGAACTCTGCTGCCGTTATCACCTCCGTAAGATCCTCCATGTTGGTTGGCTTTATGTCCACAATGTCTAGCAAAATGCACTGTTAGGGGTCAAACACTACACACTGGTGGAGCAGCATTCCTCCCTTGGTCTGGTTTCAATGACAACGCTCATGCTACCACTTGCATTATGTACTTCAAAATACTATGACGTGTATATATTTTTAGGTTATTATGTGAATATGTATGTTTGTAACAAATACCATATGTTTTGAGTTTTTTGGTCATGTCTGTGATGTCTGTTTGTGTGTGTGTGTTTTGACAGAATTATATTTGTTTTGTTTACATAGACTTTGGTTTAGCTTGTCTGTCAGATTGTTTTTTGTTTGTTTGTTTTTTGCTTTGGTTTCTCTGGGTTTGTTGATTATGTTTGTGAGGCTTGATTTTTGTGTTATGATGAATTGGCTAGATAGTTTTTGGTAAAGACTGTTGGTCAGATTATTTGTCTTTTTTGTGTATTTTTTGGGTGTTTTTTATTGAAAAAACAAGAGAAAATGTGTTCAAATAAAAACTTTTTTTTTTAACTATGAAATCCAATTGAGCATTGACTCTAAAGAGACCAAAAAATTCAATTGTTTTCAATATTTTGTACCTCTCACTTAAAAAAGGAAGATTAAATATTTATACCGCTCTGTGTGAGACAGTTATTCACCACTGTAAAACCGCAGTATCTGTAACATTGTCGATCAAAGATCAACATTAATGACTCACACAAGCAAACGTTTCAAATTACATATGTTTTCCTACAACCATGCTCTCTCGCACTTGTATATCACAATTAGGGATGTTCGACACCACTTTTTTCCAGACCGATACCAATATGAGTACTCAACTCTTGATTAGACACCGATACCAAGGACTGATACTACTAGCACTTTTGATCCATAAATTACCAACCCCCCCCAAAAAAAATGTTTTTAATAAATAATGGCAGGTAATTTTTAATAAATATATATATCCCATATAGCATTTTCGCTTAAAATTGCATGATTGTAAAACGACAACAAAAGAGCCATCGTGCACTCTAAAAACAGTTGGGTCAAAAATAGCCCGACTATGGGTCAAAAATGGACCGATCCTGTACTTGGGTCTATTTGACCCAATTTTGAGTCAAGAAATGGGTGTTTTAGTGTAAAACAACTCATAAATATTGGTCAGATTCTCTACTTGGGTCAAAAAATTGGGTCATTTCGTATAAAACAACCCAAAAAGTTGGGTCAAACTGACCAACAAAGTGGATCGGCCCATTTTTGATCCATAATTGGGTCACTTTGGACCCAACTGTATTTAGAGTGTGAGTACCGATACCTAGTATCAGTACTCTCCAGTCCATAATTTAATGAATGAAAAAAATCTAGAAGTTGTCAAGGTTATGTACAACAGTACAGTGATACCTCAGCTCACGAACTTAATTGGTTCCCAGAAAGTGTGTGTGAGGCGAAAAGTTCGTCTTCCAAACATTTATTTCCCATAGGAAACCATTAAAATGAGAATAATCCGTTCCCAGGTCCCCATAAAACATAATTTTCTACTAAATAAGCCTTAAAACTACACAAAATATACCTTATTTTATGTATAATAAATGTGCTATTGTATTGTAATTAACTAAGTCACACAAACACACACCTCGTTCGTGTTATTCGATGATCTCCTTCTTCTGCTCGACCGTAATTTTCTTTAAGGTCTTCTTAGGCTTAACACTAGCCTGTGGTTGGGTCTTTTTCAGTCCCATTATAGCAAAAGTACACTCCAAAATGGTCCAAAATGTCTACCAAACACAAACCACGTCCGCACTCAAAGAAAGGGGGTGATGAACTGGGACGCCGTGAGCGTGCGTCAGCTTCTCGTGATTTCTCGTGTCGCGTGATTTGGTTCGTCCGCCGAAAACTAGTTCGTCAGCTGAGACTATATGCTCGCGAATTTAATGTTCGTGAGGCGAAAAGTTCGTGAGCTGAAGCGTTCGTCAGCCGAGGTATCACTGTACTTGAATAGTGCTATCCAATTTTCCAATTTCACTTAATGGATCCAAATGTTTTTGTTGTTGTTTTTTTTATGACAAATCTCTGCCAACGGTTGCATAGTGACAGAATAGGCTAGCATAATAGCACTGTTTGTAAAATACTAGATGTGGTATATTTAAATTGGATCTCTGGTTTGGGCAGGTGTACCTGATGTTGTTAGCATCCCTGTATATGGTCACACACATCCCTCATTTTAATAGCCCAGCTCACACCTCAGCACTTAATCAGGACCTAAACATACACCTCAGCCAACCCCAGCATGCATGCACAGACTGCTCCTCTCTCTGTTCTATTTGTGGTGTCCCCGAGTGGTTCAGAAGAGCGTGTACTTGCCATGTGAATTATTTAAACCCTTCTTCCACACTAGAAGAAGAATCGGATTTTCTAGGTCAGCTTCTATTTTAATGGGAAAACACCAACAGCACCCTAAATAGACTGCAGCATGTATACTCAATATAAATCAAAATATGCTGGATTCCTATTACAATGAATGTATTATGTTTCTATTGCATGCACTGTTTATTTAAGGGGTGTAGTTGTTCATTTGAGATACTTGCACTCAAAGCAACTCATAAAATGCAAACTTGACACTTTGGTGGGCGTGTCAAGGCAAAAGTATTAGCTACTCAAACCAGTGCATGTAGATACATGCATGTGTTCCACCAACTATGCTGAATGATGTGCTTCTTTATCAAATGTGAGTATTCTCTATTTATCATTTTTCTTCTAAAAACTCATGTATACAAAAGGAATATTGCACTCAAATAGAAAAAAAAAAGTCAATTTGAGTAGGAGGCAAATAAATGAATTGATAGATAACAGTAAATGAAAGTCCCATAGAGGGGGAAAAAGCATGAAGGATACTGAAGCTGCGGTCAGTGATGCCCAGATGCCACATATTGATACGAAGGTCATCAGCTGACAGGTAGGTCTCCCCGTCGCTGTTGACTGAGATGGAGTTGACATGGTAGGTGTGACCATTGGAGAACACCCGTCTGGGGCGGACCTCCACCATCAGATCTGTGGGTGTCAGTACTGGCACCTAAAAGATGAAAATGAATTACAGTATAATGCATCCGAGCCAATTTGTGTGTGTGTGCACGTGCCCACCTGCAGGGAGGTGATGGTGGAGATGTCCTTGAGGCGGCCCTCCTCATCTTTCAGGTTGTAGCCTTCTGGTCTCTTGTCTCTTTCACTCACCTTCCACAGTTTAATGGTCTTATCTGTGGCGTGCAAAATTACATTTTCGAGAGAAAAATGAAAATATAATCATACAAAACAGAAAAGTAGTCAGTGAGATGGCTACTGATGTTGAATCTTTTAAAGCACTTGGGGTGATGAATGAATTCTTCCATCATAGAATTACAAAAATGTCTTAACAATTTGTCTCTTTCTTTGGCGTTCATCAAAATAAGGGAATTGCATTCTATTATTGGTAATGTTGTATTTAATGCAGAACAGTGATTCAATTACAAAATACAGTTTACACTGTATTGACCTGTGTTGTGTTTCAAGTTATGTTTTTGAGTAGTACGCTTTATGTGCCTGATAAGGGTGTGCATCTCATCACATAAGACGATTCAATACTCTCTTTGATTCCTGGGGTGCAAAACGATTCAAGGATGGTTCGATTTGAAAGTGGAATGATTCAATTCGGTTTGACTCAGTTTTTATATGGTACGGCTCAGTTCGAGAGGGTATGAGGAAATGAATTTTTTGTTGTCATTTTACTTACATTTGAAAGAACTTGTCATTTCTTTCTAAGACATATCTCAAACAACGTAAACGTAACTTGATGTATTTCAAAGTGGAACAATTCGGTTTGGTTCCATGCACTCAAATCTCTTAAAACAAACAAACAAAATGATTTTCTACAGCATTTTTTTATTATTTTTTTTACACCCCAGTGCCTGACATTTTCCCATTACTACCAGTTCTCTGTCCAGGGGACGCTTGGTTTTCCGGTTCAAACAGACTCATGAGCATGACAGCCATAATTGTTATGACTCTGTTTTGGGTTGGGTCATTGGGTTATATGGAACTGCGTTTTTGGTTGGCTCAAGGTGTCATTGTGTTATGATATTGATGTTGTCAGTTGCTATGCGGTTTCTATGTCACTTATAAAGATGATGTCAGTTGCTATGCAGTTGTTTTGTCCCTTGTGTATTTGTAGTTGCTATGTCCCTTGTGATAAGGTTTGTAGTTGCTATGCAGTTGAGGTGTCCCCTGTGGATATGTCGGTTGTTATGCAGTTGTTTTGACCCCTTGTGATATTTGTAGTTACTATGCAGTCACTATGTCCTTGTGATGAAGTTTGGAGTTACTATGCAGTTGCTATGTCCCCTGTGATGATGTCAGTTGTTATGCAGTTGCTATGTTCCTGCAATGTTCACTCTTTTATAGGATCTGTATTTGTGACTCCTATTTTGTCATATAGGCCTTTATTCTGTCATTGATTTAGCGAGACTTACTGAATGACACTTTTGCCAGTACGTCGAGTTTCCTTGGCCGATTATTTCTATCCCTCCTCTTCCATGCAAGCTGCTATTCCATGTTTTCCAGGTTGCTTCCATGCATTCAGCTCTGCTCTCGCAATGGAAGTTTCTCAGTCAAGGTTTTGCTTTCAAGTGTTTTGTTTGAGGCCATCTGAATCCCGCCCTGTACTGTTGTTATTTTATAATTTTGCATATAAAGACTCTGTTTCCCAACTGTCTTGTCTGTGTTTTGGGTACTAACTCTGCACCTCGTGTGTCACATATGTTTTTTTTTCAATGTACTATGGAACTGTTATACTCCAGTGCATTCAAACCTGCCTAGCAACAAGTGATCAAAATAATGGGACGTGACGTTGTTTATTTTACATTGCTGCATGCTAGATTAGTGGCATCTAAATTCAGGTGATCTTTTATAACAAATGATCTGTGTTGTTTTTACAATGTTGATTGATGGTATTCTCACCATTGGTGGAGAGGAGAAAATGCGCAGCATTCTGTTGTGACAGCCATTTTATCTTGTTGATCTTCTCCTCAATCTCCAGACTCTTCAGGTAGTCAAAGTCTGGCTCGTGGCTCTGGAAGGTGCTGTACACATTATACTCCCCTGAGTCCCCGGTCTCCAACACCTCCTCGGACTCCCTTTTAGACTGGAAAATAGTTGGACGAATCAAACAATGATTTAACTCCTCTGAGGTATGTAGGTGCTAACCAGAATAGTATTATCTGCTCCAGACATCTTTTATGAGTCATTTTTGTATGCCACAGACCTCTGTTTCTCTCTGGAAGATGACCACTCTGCCTCCTTTATCTCCCGTGGCCAGTAGGTCCCCTGTCTGGTTGAACTCCACCGTGGAGATGACATCAGCTAGGAACCGAATAAAATCCAGAAGAACACTTACTGGATCTATCATCCATTTATGGTATTTCAGCAAAAACTGATTGTGCCTATTGATCTTTACAAAATGGAGACCCGAGAGGAATATACCACGCCATCTGTTCTACCTTCAGTGACATAGTCTCGTAGGAAGGTGTGGTTAATCTTGGGGCTCTCAGCGTCCTCGCCCATCTGAAGCTGAAGGAGGGTGACCCGCCAGCGTGCCCGTCCTGAGGGGAAGGGTCCGATCCGTTCTCTCGCTTCCTACCCAGGCTCCGCCCATGCTGCTAGAGCCTAGCGGAGGGGCCTGGAACAAGGCATCCTGGGTAACCAGCAGGCCAGAGGGAAATGGGAAAAGGTGCGGGCAGATGGAGATGGATGATGAGCTTGAGGGGAAGAAGTTTAAGGATGCCGGATTGTGGAAAGCAGAAGAGAAGAATGGAGGAGGATAGAGATGAGGAAGTTGGGAGGTGGAGGAGGGGACAAATGAATGCAGTTGCTGTTGATGAAGATAAGAACAAATAGGCATGTCATAAGGCAGACTGACAAAGCATGGACACAGCATGCCAAAGTTATGACCTCTAATGTTACATACCCATTAGTGAAGACACACTTGGGTTTATGCTAAAGGTCTAACAATGTACCGTAGCTAGCAACAGATCCCTGAGGTGGATAAAATGACAATATGCTCCACCAGACCTAAAATAAAAATCTTCTACATATACTGTAGTTGAGACTCTAAACATGAATATAAATAAATATATACTGTATTCATCCTATGATGTTCTGCCAGTAAAAATAAGGGTGTGGTAGCCTTCCCTGCGTACTTTCCAGATCACTGACCACACTCTCTCTCACACACACTCTCAAATAGATAGTCCTTGATGGAGAGCAAAGGAGAACGTGATGTCTTGCCTGCGCTGCAGGAGAAAGGCAGGCACGGAGGTAGACAGGCCTCAGCACACCTACCAGATCGACTGCTGCTGTCGCTGCTATATTCCTGTAACGGTCCACCAAAGTGTGCCTGAGAGAAGATGACAGGGGGAAAAGGGTGGCGGTGAGAAGAGGGGAGGAGAAGGTGGAGAAAATGAGCACGAGAGGGGGATAACAAGGTGGATGTGGATGCACTGTGCAATGATGCTGCTGAAGTGATCCTGTGCAGCATCCAATGTGTCATGGCAGCCTCCTCTACAGGCAGCCAATCGCAGAGCTGATGTCCTTGGAGAGCCCTCCCACTGCAGCTGATGAGGTGGAAGAGGCCAGCAGGGGGAGCAGTTTCACTCTTAGTGATGCGTAACCCCCCCCTCCCCCCCTTTTTTTTTTTAAAGAAAATTATATTTGAATTCAGTGGTTGTGGGACGCCTTAATATTATTAATTGGGCATATATACATATTCTAATTTTAAAAAAAAGAAGACATTTTTTGACTCAATGGCTCACTGTGTCCTCGTTCTTCTAATATCTGGAAAGTTATATTGCTTCATATTGTCAAGTAAGCATTTTCTAACCAACTGCAGTCAGATCAGTTTTCATTCCTTTCTAGCTACCCTTGCAGAGACCCAACAGTAACAAAGCGGACCTGTAGGTATACGAGGTATGTGTCAGAATATGTTAAACAATCAAATGTTTAAGATAGTAGTCACATTACTGTTAGTGTAAGTGAAGGAACGAGTTACACAAACAAGCTACAATACACTATATTAGGTAAAAAATAAAATAAAATAAAAGTCTCCATTAAAACAAGGCTAACATAATAATGTTCATTTTAAAGAAGACGTATACATTTGTTTATTTGGGTTCAAGTTTGAAATGATCTATTTTGAGGTTTCAATACAGATTTTATATGTTGCTCCTCTCTTTTACACAAATAGGTTTACCGTAAACATGCATCCGTACCGAATACATTTTCAAGTGACTTCATGTGGTTGGTGTGGAGCAAGGTTTTAAACCTGACTTGTGGAACTAGGGTGTTTATTTTTTTATTTTATACATATGTATTTTTATTTCTATTTTTAAAAATTCGTGGTGCATTTATTAAAAAATTGTATCTTGCTAATTAAATATAATATTCACATTATTATTATTATTATATGTATAATTATTTTTACTATTATTATTATTATTATTATTAACCCTATATAAATATCCTATATAAATTGTTGATAACTGGTACTTTAGCATTAGGTTTGAATATAGTGTTCAGTATTCATCTTGTCCACTAGGTGACAGTACGTCATGTAACCACGTTGCGGTGGCTGCATATTCAAATTCGTCGAAGAAGAACTAAGAGGAGCGACAGGGGGGAAAATGACAGGGCGCGCAAAAAGAAAGCCCAAATCCATTCAGGTAAATTCTTGCCTCCCTAATCTACCTCCTTTGTGCACGCGCATACCGATCCCATAAATGATAGTGTAGCTGGCAAGTTGTTGCATACAAGGTTTCGAATAGGCACTAAAGTGCTTAATGTTGGGGCTGTTTGGCATGCTGCCTGCACAACGGTGCACCAACATGGCAGCAGCAGCACGGCACCCTGGCAGTGTTGACGAGCGGACGCTTGGACAAAAAAAAATTAATAATAATGGCGTCACCTTTTCGCGAGGTCTGCCATATATTGTTGACTTGTCTGTCTCCTGTTCGCTGTAGATTAACTATTAACTGTACGATTATTAAGAATGCAAAGTATCATGCGTTACAACGTGCTGTTTACGTCGCTGGTGTGCTAGCTAGCAAAACTAATCAATACATTTTGGTCCAAAATGCAATGATTTATATTCTACCGAGAAGTGGCGAGCCACCAGGGCCCACAAAGTACTGTATTTTCTTGTCAAAGGCAAGCACTACAGGACTGTATTTGTTTCATTCAGTTGTAATATTGGCGCCGTGATGTCATATCCATTGCGGATCATACGGTTTAGCCTCTTCCGGCGTGTATTATACATCTCTGTTCAATAAATACTAAAAAAACAAACACAAAATAATAACAACAAAACCTGGCTGAGCATGGGCTTTACTTGTATAAAATATTTTTTTTATTCCAGAGGTGTCAAAAGGTTGTGTTACAATTTACACATTGTCACCCAAATTAAATGTTTTTTGAGAAATCACAGATTTCCTTTAAGTGTTTTCCTCACTCATTATGTGTGTTGCCAGAATATGCTTCCCTTGACACAGCAAGCAGTAAGCAACACTAAGAAACGTTTCAACCTTCATAAAATATTTTCATAACTCTTCTGATGAAACATCAACTAGTTGAATGGTACGTTTGCAATTGTCTGTATTGCTTTTTACTAGCACTAAGCAATTTTAAGGAGGGTGACAGGAACCCTGCCACACACAGAGAAGCTAAAATTGCCCTTTACTGCTTTACGGCATACGTCACGTCACCCTTTCCCTATTCGTTATAAAGATGGAAGTTGATTGAAACGTCTGTATGTGATTACTGCTGTCATGGCAGAAGCTGCAAAACAACAAAACACAACAAATATATTTTTAAAAGAAAGGGATCCTAGAAGTAAAAATTTGCTCTAGATTTGAATTACACTGATTCACTTCATCCCATACGGTGTAAGATGGGTAAAAGCTACTCAATACATTGAGCAGCCCTACTTTTACACTGTGAGCATGTGAGAAAAGAAAACAAGAATTGAAATACACATAGAACACAATGTAATGTATTTTCTGCTTAAATAACTGGAAATGTTATTACTAACATTAATACTACTCTAGGGATGGGCGAATGCATGTGATATCAGGTATCAGTATCGGACCGATACTAGCCTTAGAGGAAGAGTTGTTCATTTAATACTAGCAACATGCTAAAACATCTGAGAGTGAAACACAAAAACGAGTGCAAAGAGGAAACTCCGGCAGACATTTTTACAGCAAACCCTACGAAAGGGAGAGAAACTGAAGAGCACCAAACTGTGTTCTTTGCGTATGTCTTTCTTCGATTCTTAAGTCAGCAAAAATTAGATTACAATTTCTCAATTGCTGTGTTGTCGTCAGGAGTCGGGAGAAGGCAATGGAAAGGTGAAGAAACTGCGCCCTGATGATGTCAAGGCCCCGCCCCCATCCAAGGTGTCTCCACAGCAACGTGACGAGATGCTGCAGCTCTACAAACTGCATATGCCCGAGGACCTGTACCATTTCTGGGACTTGTGCAAGGAGCTTTGTCCAGACAACCCCTGTGGTAAACTCCTCATTGTTTTAACTGCTTTACCACTGGTGGACTTTTTATGTCACAATATACATATTGTTAGTTAGTTATACTATACATACCGTAGAGTAGAATTTTGCATTTAGATTTTTTAATTATGTGATTAATGAAATATAAATTAACATTCGTTATAAAAAAATAATAATAATTGAATGACTATGGTTTAGTTGGAACTCTTAAGAGCAGGTGTCCGTATGTGGCAAGTTGGTCTTAATTTTATTTTAAACTAAAATGTAAAAGTTTTGACATCAACTTCACTTGAGCTGTAGGAACTCTGGTAACTGGAAGTCCATATTTCAGTAGAATCTTGATTATTTGGTTTCATTTCCATGGTTTGTATGGAAAACTATATTTAAGAACATCTTTATGTTACATAAAAGCGTCGGTGACGACACTGTGCTGAGGGATCACTTATGTACTATGTTTATTTGCAGGAGCCCTGAAAGACACACTTGGTTTGCAGTTGGTTGGTCCTTTTGACATCCTAGCTGGAGCTCACCAAAACTGCAAGAATGCTTCTCCGAACTTCCACCTTCACTGGAGGTATTTCTACGACCCACCGGAGTTCCAGACCATTCTACAGGGCAGTGAAGAAAGCCAGCATCACATCGGCTACTACAGGTACCAAAATACACATTTTCTAATACTCCGACGTCAATGTATGTGATTTAATGAGACTTTAAGAAGAGACTGTGTATTGATTTGACTGCTTTATTACCTCCTAGAGGGTTCTTGAACTTGGTCAGCTAGTCGTTAATATAACAGCTAGATTGAACAGGCTTTCTGGTGAGGTAAAAATGGATAAGACTGTAGTAATTACAAAACACTTGTTTATTTTTCTCCCATCTTTTAATAGAGATAATCCAGACTCTCTTCCCTCCTTTGTTGGGGAGAATGAAGCAAAGAAAGGCTGCACTATAACACAGATGGGAGACAATGTGTTTGCTGCTGTCCAGTAAGTATACACTGTGTTGGAATCAATTATATCAAGTTATGTGGTTGCAGAAGTTCAAGTACACTTTATAACATAGGCTACGTTCAAAAATTTAATGGAAGGAGAGCACACTTTGCCTCTCCGAACTCACACACTCTTCTAGTGGTGTTAGGGTGCCCAAATGAATTTCCAAACACAAGCCACATGCTAAACTAGCTATATGTTAACATTTGTTGCCATAACTACAGTTCTTCAATTTCCATTTCTTCTTCTACTTTTTTTGGGAGGGTTTTCAAATGCTTTTTGGTACATTACCGGCGGCTACTGGTGGTAATGCATGACTACTACTTCGTCCTCCTTATCTTCCATTTCTTCTTTTCTTCCATTTCTTCTTCTGCTGTCTTTTGGCAGTTAGCAAATACTTTGGGTGCATTACCACTGATAAAAAGAAGGTGGCGGTAATTCACAGAAAGCCAAAACAATTAGGGAAGTGCAATTTTGAATGCCAGTAGAAACTCAAGTCTTAATACAAGTTGCAGCTGAGTTTAGGTCGCAGGACCAGCCAAAATATGGAAGAAAAAAAAAGTGCAACTTATAGTCCGAAAAATACGGCACCGTTTTATCCAGGGTTTTACTATTGATAAGATTGTCTGAAGGGAGTGGAATCTTGTGCAACCACTTTTTGCTTTATTCCTTTCTTGCAGTTTTTATTTATTTATTGGGTGCATTACCACAGATAGAAAGAAGGTGGCGGTAATTCACAGAAAGCCAAAACAATTAGGGAATGGCGATTTTGGATGCCAGTACAAACTCTAATTTTAATACAAGTTGCATCTGAGTTTAGGTCGCAGAACCAGCCAAACTATGGAGGGGAAATAAAGTGCAATTTATAGTCCGAAAAATACGGCACCGTTTTATCCAGGGTTTTACTATTGATAAGATTGTCTGAAGGGAGTGGAATCTTGCACAACCACTTTTTGCTTTATTCCTTTCTTGTAGTTTTTTTTATTGTGCTAAATAAATTAACAGCAAATGTGTACAGCATTAACATGTATGACTTATGTAAGTGAAGACCCTCAATAAACTACTACAGTATCTGTTTTTCTGCTTGACAGCTTGTTCCTGCAAAAGAAGAAGAAGAAGGAGAAGGGCAGACAGAAAATACGTGAAGAAGATTTTGAAAGCCTGGAGGCAAAGCTGAGTGAGCGATCAGAGAGTCTAAACTTGTCTCTAGAGCAGAAGACCAAAGGCATGAAGCAGCGGGACAAGAAGGTAACTCTCCCAAAGTTAGTTAAGCTGTAACCTCCCTCATACTGTAGCTCAGCTTACCATAGGACCTCCTTTTATGCTTTTCTAAATACATTTGTGATGTCTGCTTTTCTTAATGGGGTTTATGTTTCGTAGTCTGACTTTTTATAGGATTTTGGGAGCATTGTTATCATATAAAATCAAAGTTCCACCTACCCCCAAGTATGAAGTTCTAAATAATACTTTTATGATCTACTGAAATGGTATCCTAAATCCTCCCTAGGTTGTGACCAGAACATTCCACGGTGCTGGTATTGTTGTACCGGTTGACAAGAATGATGTGGGATACAGAGAACTTCCAGAAACTGATGGTTAGTCAACATGTTTACAGTGGTACCTCAATTTAAGAGTTAAATTCGTGCTGTGCTCATAACTCAATTTACTTCTATCAAATCAATTTTAGGCCCCCTAAATTACCACATTTTGTTTTTAAAAAAGAAAAATTACACTGTGTTGTAAATAAACATAAGAAATAAGCTGGTTTTATATATTCCGTGATAGTGGTCTGTTTTCCGCTTCTGAGCAATAATTTTTGCTTCTCTTTATTCTGCATCCAGCTGCTCTCAAAAAGATCTGCAAGGCCATTGCCGAAGCTCGGAATGATGAAGAGCGCGTCAAAGCCTTTGGACCTCTCCAGCAGATGATCACGTTTGTTCAGTTTGCTAATGATGAATGTGACTACGGTATGGGCTATGAACTGGGAGTGGACCTTTTCTGTTTCGGATCCCACGTGAGTAATAATTGGATTTAAAAAAAAAAATCCATCTCTTTGTGTCAAAACAGTACATTATTTCAAATTGACAGTGCAGAAAATACACAAAGATGAACTCAGTATGATTCATTTACTAGTTTAGTCTGTAACATGTTAGAAAATGGGCCAAAATGTTGATCATTGTTTTCCAATGTAATAGCAAATGTTTATTCAACAAGGTCGCCAAACCTTGCACTTCCTATATTAATTCAGTTGAGTTTTGTCCTTCAATATTGATGACAATGTGAGAAATTCTGGTCCAACTTATGTCATTAACTTTCTCCTCTTTCTCCAATAGTACTTCCACAAGGTTGTCAAGCAACTTCTACCCATGGCTTACAATTTACTGAATAGAAATTTCTTTGGAGAGATTCTGGAGGCCCACCTCAGCAGCCGTAGCCGCGACAACCTGGACCAGCTCTCATCTTGTTAAATTCGGCATGAGTATGTCAAAATTCTAGTCTAACATTTCCCCTCCATGTGATCCCTTGTTTGTCAATGTTTGTCAGCCCTCTGGTTGTATTGGTGCTGCTGTTATTAATCATTTGTTCATTTTTATCAATGTAAAATAAAGTATTTTTTATATTTTTAACATCTGTCCTTCTGGGTTTTATCTGTCGTAGATGTACAGTACAGGCCAAAGGTTTGGACACACACACATCTTAACCAATGTGTTTGCTTTATTCTTATTACTATTTACATTGTAGATTCTCACTGAAATAACTCCACGTGTTCATAGTTTTGATGCCTTTAGTGAGAATCTACAATGTAAATAGTCATGAAAATAAAGAAAATGCATTGCATGAGAAGGTGTGTCCAAACTTTTGGCCTGTACTGTATTTATAATATGATCATTGCAATATATGGACGATTCCTTTGTAGAGTGATGCCATTATATAGGGCACATGAATTGCATAATTACAATACATAGTAATTCGTTGTGATCTTATGTGGAAGAGTCAGGGGGCAGTATTGCATAGTAAAGGTAAGTGAATGACTCACTGAAAACAAGTCTGCACATAGTTACAATGCTAACCGAATCACTAAAAGTAATATGCTGACCTAAACACATGAATGCAAACTATACAAAATGTTGATTTACCATTTTAAATTATAGGTTGTTTGATTTTATTAACTGGCTTAAATACATCTTTATCTAGTCTTAATTCCTGCCACATACTGTTTAGTTTTTCTCCTCCCCGTCACCCTTGGATACTATATATATATATATTTATACTATAATGCAGCACATGTCTTTAAAACGGATAGTGAAAGGACTCGGGTCAAGTTGGGAAACAAGGACTCCAAGCTTGCTGAAACCAGTGTAGTTGTTACCTATGAATGTGTTTAATAACCACGGTTTTTCATGTGAGAAGGACACTACACATGCAATTAACTTTCCCCACCATGGACACTGCAGTAGAATATATAATGGGTAGAGATACCCTTATCAAAACAAGAATGCAACGTATGCTGCATGTCGTTGCATTTATGTTCCATCGGTGAAAGCTAAATTACACAAGCTCATGTTGTAAAAGTAACGTAACCCCGGCTTACTTTTAGAAAAAAACATTACTGTATTTAAAGTGTAATTTTCCCCTTTAACTACGTAGTGTAGTTTTGGAGAAAACACAAAAAGACAAAATATAGTTGAAGAGAGATGCCTGATATATATTGTTTTGATTTGTTACAGTTTGTTTAGAATCGTTCTCAGAGTTACTGAATGCCCCTGAATGCATCATCGATTCTGCAGCGTTTCGGGGAAGCGCGTCAGAGGCGCGTTCACGTCCACGCGCTCAAGCTACAGAGCAGCATCCCATCAACACAGGAAGCGCTCGTTCGCCTTTTAAAACAACACTAGCGTTTCCCCCCCGTCGTCACACACTGCTCACGCCACGGAATGAACACCCCTATGCCGTGAGGATTCTGAGGCCCGCGCACTGACATCCATCTTGGACCGGGTAAAGGACCCACCCGCCATTCCTCGACTTTTGACCACGTCTCTTCCAGCTGCAGCCAGACAGAATGTCCAGCAGCCCCGAAGACGCTCTTTCCAGGGGCGGCGGCTCCGACCTCAAACTCGCCTCTTCGAACAACACGTCCCCAGAGGGTGGACAGCCGCCGCCGCTGCACCAGGGCCGAATTCGGCAGGTGGGTGTCATCCGGTCCTAGGGACCGCTCAGTGATGGTGCTGGGGGTGGGAGCACTGATAGGCGTTGCCGCGTCTTCTCACATCTGCGCAGCTCACCTCTACCGCCACTCAGATGTTGCGATTGTATTTATCATGCATACGCGAAGAAGCTTCTTTAAAGTGAAAACAATTTGTTGATGAGTGATTGTGCGTCAGGGAGGTAACTGAGCGAGTTGTCAACAACACAAGGCCTGTATTGACGTTACTAGTCCACTTTAAAAAAAAAAAGAAAAAAAAAGAGACACTCGGATCTTGCATTTGTCTCAACAAGAACTCTCATTGTATAAAATGTCAACATATAATTAGCCTGGAGAACCTGGTGTAGTCATGTGTATTTATTTGGTGATGTAAGGTAGTTGATTGTGGATGTTTTCCCCCCTCTTATGTTTCTGCCTGACACTAATGTGATTTCAGTAATGGACTATAGTGCTAAGCACACTTTACTCCTCCATCATTACTGGGTGGGGCCACTGAGCTCACTTACTTGGATGCAATCAGGAGACTTTAGTATAAAAAGCCTTGAAATATTAATTGCTATGATTTCGTTCAGGCATCCCAATGTAGCATGTGCTATAAAATTTAACATTTTCATTGCCTGTTGTAGCTAATAATAATTGTAGCCACCTTTGAGCAGTCTGCTCGCATCGTCATCCACCAGTGTTTGTTTTGTTGTTGTTTTTAAGACCTTTGGTTCTCAGTTTGTTGTTGCCATCACTTTTTGCGTCAACACACTGTGTGAACAGCTATCGTTGTTAGTGTGTTTGAATTTTTTTCATTTTCATTGGTTGCTGTTAAAAGAAGGCATTTTTTTTATTTCCCATTTCGATCTTTTTGTCTCACGGAAGTGAGTGAATTCTCTGATAGTGTAGTTGCACACTCGGCTGACTGGTGCAGCTAGCGTAGGATAGATTCACAGTCAGTTATTGTAGGTGTGAATGAATTTCTGTCTCAATGTGTCTATTTATGTGATTGACTGGGCAACCAATCCAAATGCCAGTAGTCAGCTGGGATAGTCGCCACCTTCCCAGCAACCTTCAACAGGATAAGCGTTTGAACCGTAACGCTTGATGGAAGCAGAAGTCTTTTTTATGATCTGGCAATAAGCTGCTTTTTCCTCTTACAGTCAGCGTAAATGGCACTCCAGACAGATTGGCGCCTTAATGAATGATCAGGACAACAACTTTTCCCTTAAGCCTGGGACTTAGCATTCATTCAAATAACAGGCCAAATGCATATATGCATTAAAGACAGTAAATTGTTCTTAGGTGGGAATTTAAGTGTGAAGGGTTGTTTGTCCTTGTGTGACCTACAATTGGCTGGTGACCAGGCCCCTGTGTACCCACATCTCACCCTCAGTCACCTGCATTCACCAGCACACCCATGGCACTATTAAAAGTAAGCGGTATAGAAAATTATGAATAAACTCTGTTGGCTATGTTTGTTTTAGACTCATATTCTAAAGACAATGATGATGCTGAATTTTCTTAAATTTAGCCGTGCATCAAGCACGGGTGTCAAACTCAATTTCATTGCAAGTCACAACTAGTGATGGTTTCCCTCAGAAGGCCGTTATAACTGTGGAAATCATATGTGGCCCGGCATATCAAAATAAGTCTGCAGTCTCACAGGTTGATTCTGAGATATGAGACAATAAATATTCAGAAGGTCCAACTTCTACCTTTTTTGTCGATTAAAAATGCCGTTTTCATGAATGAACATTGTTGAAGTGTTCAACAATCAAATAAAAAAAACAAAAACAATATTCTCAACAAAGAAATTGGTTATTATCTCAACATATAGCAAAACAACAATCACTCATTACCTTGCTTTTGACGTATATATCTACACGGTGAATCCTCAACATATGGGTATCAGTATCAAGCTGACAATATAATTTTGATAATTTCATGATCATATAATTATCTCCAGAATTTTCTATAAAAAATCCTTGTGAATGCTAGGCTAGCCACAGTTGCTATTGTAGAGTTTATGACCCCAGGAATCTGGCCTCTGATTGGTCTATTGCCATTCGACTGAGTATAGACCCACAACTCAAAGGGGGGGGGGGTTCTTATTTACCTATTCATATATGTGGTAATAATGTAATTAGTATTTTTTATTATTATTATTATTTTACTGAGATTGTCCTCTTTTTATGCCAAAACCAAATTTTTGAAATACGGGTCACTATGACTCATTTTGCTATGCCGGGTCACATATAAATGTATAAATAGTATACCTTGTACCTAGTATACCTAAACTGATTTTAAAACCAGAAGCCATGGAAAATAGTACAACCCAGTGTAAATGTTAATAAGGTGTTGGTGGGAAAAATGTTTTTAATTTGCACCAAAAAAAAGAGTTGCAATTTTGAAACAGACTTTTCGCCAAAATAAAAATATATTTATCAAGAAACATGAAATGGACTGTAGACACACTTGATTTGCTTGAGTTTGACTCACGCAACCGAGAGAATGTTGTTTCCAATTAAGCACCTTCTGCGGTCTGAGTTGAGAGTGTTCCCATTTTCTGTGTGAATGTGATGATGTTGCAAGGTGACAAGAGTTTTGTGAGGATGCGGGTCTCAGGTGGTGGAGAACATGAGAGTAAAGATGGCGAAGCCTGTGAAAGGGCAGAGCTGCTTCTCTGTAATGAATGCAGTCATCACTCATTGTAACAATAGCGGTCAACAGTGTAAAGAAGAACGGCAATGTGGAAAGAGTGTGATGCAGCACATGTCTTTAAAACGGATAGCTTCAGCTCGGCGAAGTGTGTGTGCATACAGTGTTCGAAAATGCATTTGTAGACAATCTCTGTTCGAGTTCGTCTCAAATGTGTTTGATGTTGTTGTTGTTTTTCTAGAGGTGCTTTGTTAAATGAGTTTGCAGCTATTTTGATCATTCATTAAGCATGACCTTGTATTACCTAAAATGGTCCAAATCCTCCGAATTACATTTTCTCAACAGTAAATATTCTTAGGTTTATGTTGAGCTCTTCAAAAGCAGACATTTTAACCAAAATAAAACATTTGCAAACATTCACTTTTACTTTGGAAAGCAAGCATCAACATCAGCATTTTTGGCTACCGTATTTTTGACACGTTATGGACCAAACCAGTAACTGAATCATAATTTATTTTTGTGCATTTTCTGCACTATCATAATAAAAATTATATAGAAGAAAAAGAAAAATGAAAAAGAAGAAAAGGAAGAAGAAAAAGAAGAAGAAAAGTAGAACAGAAAGAAAAACTAGAAGCAAAAGAAGAAAAGGAAGAAGAAAAAAGAAGAAAAAGAAGAAGAAAAAAAAGTTCTAAAATTGTCCAAGCATGCTAGCTGGAAGCATAGAATTGGCCAAAATGCCTTGATATGATGACTTTGAGATCCAAGGGGATGAAGAGATTTCATTCCCTGCCTGATTGATAATTAAATGATGAAGAGATTTGTCCCAATACTTTTCTCCCTAAATCCGTCTATAATTGGTGCTCACATGCTCGTTATTATCTAGCAGGGTCCTTTATTAAAGCCTATTTGGTTGGTGGCCATGAGCCACGGTGTGATGGCCCTTCTAGAACCGGCACTGGCCCTGTATATTCATTATATAATACAGTAGGTTTCAATCATTATTTGATATTTATAGTCTTTGTACTGTATTATTTAAGCGTTTAAGAAATTATTACTTCTGTGTAGTTACATTTTTGCATGTGTTTTTTTTGTGAAATATCAAATCTAATTGGATGTTGAACATTTGATATTTTCTGAGTTTGGATGGATGGATGGATGACTGCGATTTTGCAGCATTTGATTCAGATGCTGATTCTCCAGATATGAACGTCTGTGCTTGCCAGCTTCTAGTCGAATATTTAGAGACATTTTTCGACTAGACAGCATGACCTATTTTTTTCTTGGTAGGAAGGAAAGTTTTTCTATGAGTATACGTTTTTTTTAAATAGCTCCTCCTTCACCAAATGCACTCCTTTCTTCCCGCACTTTTGGGTTAGAGTTAGTATGGTGGGTCTTTTGCAGGAAAGAATATTGGAGACTGGTCACCTGGTCCCCTATTACTTTTCCTTTCAATAACTATTACCACATGCACAGTACCACAGTAATCTTGCATTGCATGAATCCACACATGGATGTTTGCCAAGTTGTGGTTTCTATGCAATGTACACATGTACGCACACACATTAACATAGTTGTATTTACAAGGGCAGTAAAACATTCTGAACAGCTGTCAGGAAAAAAAGAAACCACTGAAGTACATCAACGGATGGCCTCCAGCACCGGAACAGATGTGATTAAGATGCATGTAGAAAAGATTTAGAATGATAATTAGCTGATGTGAAAAGCTTCAAAAATTCTATCTTGATAGGAATGTCTGTGTGTGTCCATCAATTTTACATAAACACCATCAGGACCGGACAATATTCATCAAGTGAAAGTATGTAATATGGACCAATAGAAATGTTTACTTTGCGGGCTAATTAATGAAATTGATTTTCAAAATATTCTCTTTTTCAATTGGATACGGTGTCCCATCGCAGATCAATTTAGAGAGTGTATGTGGGGCGATGTTTGAGTTTGACACATTTGTTTTAGTTTGCTTTTATCATCCAATGAAAACATAGAAGTAAGCAGAAGCGTTCGTATCTCCATGGCCTTTGACGATGTGACGCTTGAAGCACCCTGGCGCCAGATCTGACGCAATGTGCCGCAGCAGCCATAAAATGTTATCTGGTTTCATGTAAGTGTCCGGTGGCTATTTGAAAAGTAATATTATTCCCGTCTGGAGTCCAGAATCTTTACAGAGCATCTGCCGGCTGTTTATATTTGGGTACAAATGCAACCATGCCACATGAGCTGTCTACTTGGCTGTTTCTGTATACTTCTTAACTATCTTTTTTGACCTAGTTATATATGATGTCATTTTACTAATCCCCACCCCCCATGAATGTTTGGAAGGTAGCATTGTAATTTACGCTAGGCCTAATTTGTATGTTTTTAGAGTAAAGGCTGTTCATCAACAAACACATACTAAATCAAAAATATAATTTAAGAACATATAATAATTGATCACCGCTGAGCAATACGGATATACTGTATGGGACACTGACAAAAGAGATAGTGGATATTATTTATTTATTTATATATATATATATAATTTTTTTTTTTATTAATTTTTTTTATTATTATTATTTTTTTATTGATTTATTTTTGTAATTTTTGTTATCCTATAGTAATGTTCCATAGAGGCCAATTTTTTTTATTTTTTGACCTGCGGCAGCGGGACACATTTAGATGTTAATTATTCATGATGGGCTTCGCATTGTGTTTCCTGCTGGAGAGGAGCAGAAAGATATAGAGGCGTGTCTCGGGATCAATGGACTTCTCAGAAGCTTAGAAGCTCTCCTCCACTGCGTACATGTTTGAAGCCTCCCTGCAGAACCTCAGAGCAACCTCATCATGTTTAGTCAGCCTTAATTTTTTAAACAGATCTATTAGAAAGACGAAGCGCTCATATTTTTTCTGGCTAACTCTTCTCTTATGTCTGACTAATTGCCTGCCTTCGTGAACCCTTTTCCTTAGTGTGTGTGTTTGTGTGTGAAGGCTCTACTCAGGGTTCCGGGTATGACTGTGTTGCTGCTGCAGTGAGTATTAGGTCACATGCTTCACTATCTGATACATTCAACTCGGAGGTGAAATGGCTTTATGCCTCAGTAAATTTAGCAAGATGACATCAGATGAGATCAGCATTCAGATGGGAATATAGTCTCTCTCTTTTAAATTATTTTGCACACAAGCGGACTAACTGTAGGTCAGAATGGCAAATCAGAAACGAAAGTAACTTGGGGGTTTTATTCAGTGACACAAAAATCAGGCATCTGTTAGGTAAGGCATTTATTGGTGGTGGTGGTGAGGGAGTTCTATTTTTATGATAACATTATATATTCCACATATATGTGATTAAATGGTGGCTAGTCCAGGGTGTATCCTGCCTCTCTTACCAAAAGTCACCTAGGAGAGGCCTGATCAGAATATGCACTATATATAAATATATAAATCGATGGATATGTAATTGCTACTTATTTGAAATAATGTGAATGGCAGTACAGGTAATATCAAAATATGCACTTGACAAATAAATGTGAGATTGAGCAGAGGGCCCTGTTTAATTAGCTCACTTTTGCTGACTCATGATCAGAAATTTCACTGTGAATGCAATTAGATGATGATTTGTGTGAAATAAAATGAGAGAAAGAAAGAGAGAGAGAGAGACAGAGCGAGTTGTTCCTGATTTTTCTGTCCATACAAAATCGAATTGTGATTAGTAACCATAGCAATTGTCCATCCAGTATGTTGTCATTAATGACTTGGTCTCTACACAGTAAACATTCTCAGTCTGCTCAAAACTGTCCAAATTTGCAAAGCCCCCACTCTTACTGTTTTTTTCTAACAATTCCAGCATTCAACATTAGCTCAAAGCTGCAAGACGTGTCTTTGTGATGCATTACTCGCTTTCCATTGTCCCAACAGACACAACAGGAATATGGTAGTTGATTTCCTACGGGCCTAGCCTATAGGGCCTATTCTCATATTAAAGGGAAATGCAATAATACATCATGGGTACCCAAGGGACTAGCGTTGTACTTGAAAGAGAAAGAAAGAAAGTTGAATATTAATATAATGACTGTGTCTGTGCATTCTCCTGATGATAGCATGTCATATCTAACAACTCGTAAATCAGGTATTATCTGGAGGAAGTGAGAAATTGACTTATTGATGTAAAAATCTGTGTGCGTTGCATATTTGACCGTATAGATTTTTTTTAGACTGCTCTAGACTACTTTACTGTGGAAATAAAGCCCTGTGAGGTCTGTGGCTCGATGTAGAAAAAGCAATCAGTTAATGCGGTGCTCTGCCTGGAAGGCTGCTGCTCGTCCGCCTGTGCACTGGGAAGACGTGTTTACTCAGCGGCAACAACACTGAAGGACACCGTCTTACTGATAATGTCATCCATCAGATGTTTTGGAAAGTGTGTCTAAGCATGCTACAGGGTGTGGTCTTTTTAGTCTAGATCCCATTTTCTCCAGGGGTCTCCATTAAGGTTTCCCCCTCCAGCCTGCCCTCCATGTTGCTACTCACTATACTGTACATGTACGCTGGGGCGTGGTCCCACGGGGGTTCATGTCCCACGTGGTATAAGATTTTTGATTCAGTGAATTGGTTCCTTGGGAGAGACTGCTTGCACTCTGCGCGCTTTACAGCCTTGACCTTTTAAAGTTATGAGAGGCCTGAAAAATTACATTTGAATCATTTTTATTTTATTTATTATTTATTTTTTATTTTTTTCTAAGGAGAGCTCAGTATTGTTCTTTCGATTTGACATCATCATTGCTCTCCTTTTTTATAAAAAAAAAAGTTTTTTTTCTCATTTTATTTTATTTGTATTTATTTTTTTCTTTTAAAATATATATACATATATATATATATATATTTTTTTTTTTTGAGAATGTGTATGTGCGTGTGTGTGTGCGTGCGTGCGTGCGTGCGAGCGTGTGTGTATTCATTACATTACATTTGAATCATATCTGTGAACGCAGGCATTCATTACTGTCTAATCGGATTGTGTTGGTTGTGTTGGCACTAGCGGACATAATTTCGAGGCTTGCATTTTAGTCACTAGCAATATTTACAAGAAATCATAAAAGGGCTTGGCTGTCGATGGCTAACAGTCATCGATCGCCGAGTCTCGACTGGTATGACATCATCGCTGTGGAAGAAGCCCTGCCTCCTCTTGAAATTCACACACACACACACTGCCACACCCAGCATAGCCTCTGAGGTGGGTAAATTGTCTGTTTGGTGAGTTAAAAAAACAATTTAAGATTTATTCACAAAACCATTATCCATTCTATCTACTATCTTGTCTGATTGTCCTTGTCTATTTGTCTACTGTTTAGCTAGTTATAATGTAATTTTGCAGGCCAAGCACAGCCCATTCTCAGATTTGTTCCTCTATTAAATCCGTTTTTCCTTTCAAAATAACATAGAAATAGAAATAATCTGATCCGGGGTCTGAACAGTGACCTTCATAAAACCTTATTTAGTGTACAGACATGAACTGTCAGGTGTCGAGACGCCCTTAAACTGGGAATAGTTACCACCCCTCCAGCTCAAGTAGAGCAGCACTACGTTTCCGCACCCCGTTCACTCTACCATCCCTCTTTGCATGCCAGCATGTTTGTAATTTTATTCTGTGTGGGGTATGCAACGCAAAATATCCACCTGAATCTGAGGTGAGTTTTTCAATAGTAGTAGCAAGTACTTGTAGTAGTAGTAGTAAGTAGTAGTAATAGTACTTGTACTCTTAGTAGTAGTAGTAGTATTAGTAGTACTTGTAGTTGTAGTAATTTTAGTAGTAGTCAAATGGCCAAGATGGCCGTCGACCCGGGTGGGCGAGGGGGAGAGAGTCCTTGCCGCACCTAATCAATGGCCAAGATGGCCGCCCGTACATATTAAAAATAATTGAATTCAAAATATAGTTTTCATTCAGTCTGTGTGGCCTACAAGTGTACTGGGGGATGGCGTGGCTCACTAGTAGAGTGGTTGTCTTGCAACCCAGAGTTTGTGGGTTCGATCTCATGCCATTGTGGCCATATCAAAGTATCCTTGAACGCGCTACTGAACCCCCAGTTGCTCCTGATGCTGCGTCATGAGTAGTCGAATGTAAAGCGCTTTGATGACCTTGTAAAGTAGAAAAGCGCTATATAAATGAAGTACCATTTACTAGTATACCATAAAATTATACTTTAACCATATACAATGTGACACAAATACAAGTCATTTCTTTTTCCAGCATATTTTCCGCTTCACCACACACACAAAGACCGGTACAATATGGTCATTATATCTTATTCTGGAATCAGGCATCAGTCATGTGATGCAAAGCACAGCTGCAGCGCACAATCAATATCCTGAGGGGGGAGAGCAAACTGTGTGTCTGCGTATAAATTCGATGTGGGCACTCCTGTTGTGTAATACAGTATGTTATCTTCCTCATAGGAGGTTATGTTGCCATTAGGAAGCTCTGTAGTTTGATGAATGTGTGCATGTGCTCTGTGATGGGTGCAAAAGGGAGAGAGAAAAAAAGATAATTATGTTTAAAAGAATTCTTATTGTTATCACGGATATCAATGATTCTGTCATGCTATGCTTATCAGGGGGTATACAAGATTAATGCAACCCGGAATTTTCGATTAGGAGCTGGAGCCACTCAGGGACAAAAGCACAAACAAGAGAAGGTACTGCACTTCCCCTTGCACATTTCTATGCTTTTTGCCGCTTTGAAGCTCGCCTGGAGGTGTGACCTGAACAAAATGGAATACAGAATAAGTTGATCACAACATCCTAACGTTTTGCTTTTAAAGTCACAAGTGAGAAACAGAAGGGGCCATCTACACATTTCGTGTTAAAACTCGCAACTGTATTGTCAATTAGACTTTCGACACCTTTCTTTTCAAATTCATGAATACAATTCGAACAAGCCGGTGCTTTAATTTGAAAGCAGGGATGTGATTTAATGTTTAGTAATAATAATAATAATAATAATAATAATAATAATAATCTGCGATTGGCTGGCAACCACTTCATTGTGTACCCCGCCCACTGCCCAAAGCCAGCTGGGATGGGCTCCAGCATCCCTGCGACCCTTGTGAGGAGTGAGGCTAGTGAGCGGTTAAGAAAATGGATGGGTGGATAATAATGATAATAAT
The DNA here is from genome assembly GCF_051991255.1 of Vanacampus margaritifer. Lineage (NCBI taxonomy): Eukaryota > Metazoa > Chordata > Actinopteri > Syngnathiformes > Syngnathidae > Vanacampus > Vanacampus margaritifer. The sequence continues at coordinate 11,747,014 of NC_135438.1, forward strand.
AATGCTTAGCTTAGTTAAGGGGGCAAGAAAGGGCTTATAAAGCACTGGGGGGGAACTCTGATGTTGATAAATTGGAAAAGAGTTGGAAAAAAATAGGCCTTAGGGAAACAATCAGAAATGTATAGCTGATGAGATTATATTGTTGCCTTTGACGAGGAATTTAGAATTTTGTCCTCTTTGCGTGTTCCAAAAATGAAGATAGATTTAATGTAAGAAAAATACACCTTTTCAAAAATGATTTAATAAAAAACAGAGAATCTCTGGACAAATAACTGCCTCTAATCATCACTTAAACATCGTGGGATTCAGAGCGTCAAATGTGGCTCTTCCGCGTGCACAACGGTTTCTTATAGTTAAAAAGACCTCCTCTCTTTCATTTGTAGACAAAACATACTCTCTGGTACTTTTCCGTGAGCGATGGCGAAAAACAGAGTCAGATGATGGTGTTCAAAACAGATTCTGTTCTCAAGGACCAAATGTGTTTTCGCACAAAGCGCTGAGAAGGAACTTTTTTAGACTAAATAGTATGACCCAGTTTAAGGTCAGATTATACCGAAATCAACACCATCTGCTCTGCACAAGACACAAAAAATTTCGACAAGGTTAATATAAAGAATTAAAATGTTAATAATGTGTAACAATGGTTAATAAAATAAAATGAAGTATTAAAAATGTTACAATATCTATCACCTTTTAGATAAAACAATTAAATGTTAAATCCATGAATAACATTGTAGTCTGTAAATTGCCCGGATATAAATATAATTAAAATTCCACAGCGATCGCTTTATTGTCTAACATCGTGAACATAATTTTTCTGTGCTTTCCTCAAGAGATACTAACAAATATGGGGACCCCTTTCAGATAAATTCTGGCATGTACAGTAAATTTCTTGTTCTCTTGCAAATTTAACCTGGTTAAGACTATGCCTCACGTAAGACAAGCCAGTGTAAGAGTTCATGAAAAGTAGCATTTCCAGCGAAGGGCGAAGCGGTGAGTGTTGAGGGTTGTCGTCATACAAAATGCACGGCCTTCTCGAAGTCTAAATGCGCAGCCTCAAAGCAAGAACCTCCCTCCAATAAATCATGGATGCATTGTAATGCTGTCAGATCGCCATGAGTCACAGCTGCACCTCCATTAGCAGGAAGACACATCGTAAACAACAGTAATAATCATAATATCAAGAATATTCATAACAAATGAAGCAGAAGTCAAAGTTTCTGGGCAACAATCTGCTTGTTTTCTCTTCACCGTGCCGGCTGCAGGTTTATTCGAGTTCAGGTCAGAATATTCTAAAAATAAACCTGCAAGATGCTTAAAGGCAGTTGAAGTTAGATTGTTGCTTGGTGATGGAGCACTCTTTGCATGTGTGAATGTTGTTGTGTCCGCGCTTTGGGGGATTTGCATTGTTGTAATAGTGCTGAATTGTTAGATAGCGGATAGTGGAAATATCTAACACTAAGTGGCAGCACTGTGAAACAATGAATGTAGATCCATTTTATTTTTCTATTCTCCCATTTATACAGTCCCATACTGAATATCTTTGTCAAGACGGAATCTATTATTATTATTAGAATTTATTAGATTGCCAGTAAGTGTATATCCTCTATTTATTACGGTGTGCCATTATCTCATGAAAGCAATACAATGGAAACGATCAATAAAAGACATTGATCAGCTCTTGATGCATCATGTACAGTATACACACAAAACATATATTGTATTAATAATATCACACACATGCACAAGTTAGCTTCAACTGAAATGTGAACAATGTTGAACCTAACATAATCTGGTCTTTATGTGTCACCCAACCCCCACCTCCTCCTAAAAACACACATAACAGCAATCTACCGTTAGTGCACTATATTAGGATCAGCTTACATGCTAATCGATCCGTTCATTGATTTTTCTCATTGAAATGTGGTTCCGAGACGGGCGTTACAGTAACTGTGGCTGCATCTAATTAAACTTTAAAAAGCTCAACTATTAGAATAATTGTCAAATATGCTTCACAAAAATGCTACATTCAAGTTGGGATAAAAAGACAAGGCAAAACTGAAAGTTAGAAGGTGGAATGGATTTGCATAAATATATATTTTTTAATTGATTAATTGATTTGATTCTGATTTCCATTTAAATATTATACCTCTACTGTTAAGCTTTTATCAGATCTGCACACAGCGCATAATATGCTTGAATTTGATGTCACCAGCAGGAGGTGCTAAAGGTGCAACTCTCGTCCACCCCTTTGCCTACTGCAAGTCCAGCATATAGTAATAGCAGATCATAGTCAGTAATGGTGGAGTGATTCAGCTTATTAGTGTCAGTCAAGATTTTTGATATGTTGAATTGTTGACTGAACCTTGTGACAATAATTGGACAATTTGACGAGCACTTGAAACACATGTATACACACAACCTGTCAAACCGTGTTCCATCAGTGGCGTGGAGGGTGCAATGCAGTTGGGATGCAGACCGATACACTTACCCGCCATGCAGGGGGGGAGGAGGTAGCCCGTCGTTGCAGATGTCAGCAAGCAACTTTTTCTCGTCCACTGTTGGCACCCCCCCAGCAGCCTAAATGGTATGCGCCATCGTCTCTGTTGGCTCATGTGTACCAAGTTCACCCTCTCCTCTCTTGATATCATTCTTTGATGCATTCTTACAGCATCAATGGCAACTTATTGAAAGTATTGCCATTGCTTCTAGCCATTTGCACTTTCTAGTGATTTATCTTACGGGGAGGCCTTCAAAGCTGCAGATTCAGCACACTCAATCGTCTGCAATTCACCACAAAGATGAGGGCTGGAAGTGGTCACATGAATCCGAAGATAGCTTGTCAGCCACTTTTGCATTCAGGAGGGCAGACTGAGGGTAGCTTCTTTGATATTACCACTAGGAGGTGTCATATTGAGAATATTGTACACCATCTTTCCATTCATCCTCCTCAAGGTTATAGGGGAACTTTTCCACCTGCCATTCTGGACTGGTGACCAATTACAGGGTTGGCAGTATAAACAAACATCCCATTTCATAATTTGGGCAATTCATTAATAAGAATGTTTAATGAATATGGGAGGAATCTATAGGGTCACACATAGATCTCAAATTGCCCGCATCACATGTGCAGCTGATTACATCATCTGTTACATTATTGTATGCAAGAGCATTTCAGTCTTGTGTGTGAGAAGTAACCCTGAATTATGTCCCTGACCACCCCTCATAATAAATCATTACTCTAAAAAGTATTTAAGCTTTTGACTTCTCATGCCGCATTGTAAGGATTTTTTTTTTTTTTACTGTCTGTTTTTGACACAACAGTGGATAAAGATTAGCTTTGGCTGTAGCTGTAGTTTGACTGTTGGCTTGCAGCTGCGCTAAACCCCTTACACACTGAACACTATACACACGCACACGCATGCACACAAATGCATTACAGAACACACGTTTTAAAGCCACATCTGTTCTCATGGAGAAGGGTTTTTATGTACTGTACATCTGGACTGGGTCATATCCTGTGCTTGTGTGTGTGTGTGTGTGTGTATGAATAATGACAGAATGGATGAGTCTTACTGTCATCATTCACCACCCATTTTCTGTCATTTTTGTCCTTCCCTCATGCTCGGACACACAAATGTTTTATTTGTGCTCTGCATAAGTAGATGTGTGTGTGTTTTGGGATGTGGAAATCCTGTGGGCGCATCTTGATTTTTCTACAAGGACTGTGGAGATAAAAGTAAAGGATGAGCGAGGAGTTGAAGAGGATCTTTTTGTCGGATATTCCAGTAAGGGTCATTTTGGAGACACTTCACTCAGGATTTTTTTCCCCCTTTTTATTTTGGTTTTAAGATCCAACTTGGATTAATTTACATCAGGAAACTTTTCGGTTGACTTTCAAGATTAAAATACTTAACACGTGAGGTGGTATTGGCACCTGGTACATTGTTGGGAGAGGTTTTTCACTCATATTCATTGATTCGTAGTCAGAGTTAGGAAGTAGGAGTCATGGCCCATGCTGCTGCCCACTTGAAAAAGGCGCGAGAGCTTGAGCTCCATCCAGAGTACAAGGCGCTGCAGAAAGCCAGGGAGAGGCGGCGACGCCAGCGGGAGAGAGCTGAGCGAAAGCGGCAGGTAAAACACATCTGTCGCAGCTGTTGTGACTAAATCTCACCGCTTGTTGTGGTTCGACTGGTTACAAAAAAAAAACAATGGTGTCTTGACTGTGTGTCGGGTACATTTTTCAATAGAAGATAACTCATAGGCTAACAGAAATGCATTAAAACTTGTCTGCATTTCACTTTCAAAGTGCTACGTGAGCACTGCAAAACAAATTAAAAACAGACATCATTAACTGGTTGTGGCACAAATGAAGACTTATTGCTTAAATGTACTTCAATTTAACTACAGATTGTTTATACTACTCTTTTTCCTCTTTTCACTTCTCATATTGAGGATTTTCTTTTCTAATTTTCCCCCAAGTTTTGCTTAAAATTCAAAAAAAGAAGAAGAGTTCATCCTATTGTAGGGGTGTCAAACATGGCTCGTGTTCCAGAACCAACCCGCCAGGGAGTCCAATCTGGCCCGTGATGATAGAACACAAACAGCAATTTTTTCACTAAAATTAACTGTTGTTGCTAATTTTGTCCAGTAGAGGGCACACTGATGACCACGTTCTGAAATTTGACTGTTACTCATGCAAAAAATTTGCAGTATCTGGACTGTCTGTCTTTCTGCTTTCCTTTTTTTTTGCATATCATACTTAAATGTTCCAGATCGTCAATCCAATTTGAATATCTTAAAAGATAACCCAAGTAAATATAAAATTCCATTTTGAAAGGCTGATTTTATATATCAAGTGGCCAAAAATCCAATCCTGTTTGTTTTAGCCATGAATATAAAATGTGTCATTTTCATATTTCATACCAAAAAAATCACATTGTGGCCTAATGTAGCCTACGCTAAAGTTAAGCTTGCATTTTAATGATAGCGCACTACAGTTGCCATGCTTCCGTATTAGCATAGACTCAGGAAGTGTGTGTATAATCCAGTATCCTTCATTAGATGACTGACAAATCCTGTACAGTAGTACAGATTACAGCTGCTTCTCAATCAAGTCAATCTTTGTTTGGAATTCTCTACAGTTACTGTACTCTGGACATACACACACATATTTACAATTGTACAGTAGGTCACAAAAGTGAGTACACCCCACACATTTATGCAGATATTTCTTTATATCTTTTCATGGGACAACACTGAAGAAATGACACATTTTATACATTTTATATACTGTACATACTGCACATTTTATATACTGTTACAGTGTAAATGCATGAAAACAACTCAAATTACAGCCATTAAATGATGAATGACTAACTGTGCTCAATTTGGGCATTTTCACTTAGGGATGTACTCACTTTTGTTGCCAGGGACTTAGATATGTATATTGAATAATTTACTGAATACTTTGGGTCATTCTTGTAACATGTGTTCATGACCGTTTACAATGCTAGAAGCATGGTGTTGATACTTTATGATCCTCTTTGTTTTAAGTCCTTTGCTGCCATCTTGTGGCATCAATGTGCAGTTACAGAGGGGCAGCAGTTATTCGTGGTTTTTCCTTGGTTCTTGCAGTGCTCTGTCCCTATCCAATGTGAAAAGTGGGGGCTCACGTAATCACACATTTAATGCAGTCATTCTGACTTCAGACCTTGAAGAGCTCATAGTTTCAGCCATGATGGACTCCTCGGACTCTGGAAGGGGACGTTGGTAATTGAGGTAGTTCAGGTGTAGTCAGATTATCCAATTTCCATGCGGGCACAAACGTCTACAACAGTCAAGTTTGTAATTTTTCACACCATGGCCAAATTCTATTTGATATCTCTAACATAATTTATGGCATAAATTTTCTACCAGAATATGCTTATTCACTAAACGAAACATAGCTTTAACTCCAAATATGGCCGGGGTGTGAATAATATGGTGTTTCATTGTAAATGGTAATTCACACACGCACGCATACACGCACATACACATACTCACCCACATACAAAATAATAATAAAAAAAAATAAATAAATAAAAAAAAGAGAGCAATGATGATGACATGTCAAATCGGTAAAATTACCGAATGAACAATACTGAGCTCTCCAGAAAAAAATATTAAAATGTAAATAGTAATTCTATGCGTTTTATAAAACCCAAACCAAGCTACACAGCAGACATCACCCTGCTGTGGTGTTTCCTCAAGATATCCCAAAAATGCTGAAACTTGACCTGAGTCATTTGCCCAAGCGTGACCTCCTGCACTCCATCATGACTTTTGACGTTCCTGAAGAGTAGTAGCGCCGAAGGCCGCGCAAGCTCCAGTCCCAAGTCAAGCCCAGCTGTCACGCACTCCACCCCGGGCACACACAATGGCGGAAGAGACGGTCTGGAGGGGTAAAAATAACCAAGGCAGTAGAGTTGACAGTTGTTATCATGCTGACAGGGAGAGAGCATTGGTAGAGGAAGCGGAGGCTGGGCTGTGGGCCTTGGCGAGAACTCAGAATAAGCCAGGGAAATGAGAGGCTAAGGGGTCTTTTGGCCGAGAGGGGACAGTGATGTTATTGCTGAACACCGTGGATGAGATTCAGCATGTAGCAGCAGCGGGTTGAAAATATGGACACAGTTAATGGCCTGTAGGATTTATCGACCATTTGTCAGCCTAATGTCCGGAAATTGGGCTTGAGTGGGAATACTTGGACAGAAGGATTACTTATAAAGTCACTTTCAGTTTTCAAGTTGAGCAGCGACTTTTGGACCTGATTTGGTAATCATGGGCAACGCGGCAACTTGTATGTCCTGTAGGTCAGAAAAAATGTTAAAAACTACCTGGAGTGAAAAAGATTTGAGTCAACAAAGCGACCTGTGTGGGGCATCTGGATCTCATAACTCACTGGTAAGAGACCGGGAGGTTCTATTTATGTCATGTGATCTGATTTTTTTTTTCATATCGAAAATGGATCTTTGACATGAAGGTGGGTTTTGTCCGTGTGTTGTGATATCGCAGGGGGGAGTTGGCTCTTGTTCCTGCATAGGGGGTGTGGCTTTATCCCAGACGTGACTGAGTTTGAATCTGATGCTGTTAGAGATATATATTTTGCATAATGTAGTGATATGTACTGAAATGGCAACGCATTCATATCTAATCGCACTGATTCTGAAATCCATAATGCAACTGTAGATGTTGGTTTGCAATTTGTAAGCATCACTACCCATGACCATGAATATGTATTGAATGTAAAAAAAAAAAAACATTTAACATGTCATGTAGATATTAATGGTAGTAATAATGATAACATTCAAAAATCAAAATGTGTTCAAATCTTAAAACAAAATATATTTAGATCTAGCAATGTGCAACTGTTCATGACAGGAAGCAAAAAAGTGTTAATAGTACTCAAATTGGAATTTATGAACATGTTGGAAGGAACATGTAAATAATATACATTGACTTTCCAAGAATAGAAATTCATTCAGTGTTGAAACCGCAACTGGTCTGGACATTTGTAATTTATGTTACAGTGAGATAGTTAGAAGGCCTCAGGTTGTCCTGCAGAATATTTCTGGATGATTCAGAATCCAGGTCATAGGTTGAGGGTCCTGGTAACCATCTGAACTACGTCAACTTTCTCCTTCCTAGTCTGAATGATGACTTGGTCAGAGTTCTTAAGGAAACTGGAATAAATATATTGCTTGCACGTTGGACAGCTTTGTGTGCAGTTTTTGTGTTTAGTGGTTCAATTTAGAAAATCTTACCCAGAAGTGTCACAACAAAATAGCATTTAAAATCATTAAAAATGATGAAATCAACTCTTATAATGCAATACAACAGCCGAAGAGGTATGAAACAGGAATATTCAACACTTCTCTAAAAAGCTCTTCAATGTGTTTCCCTCTCTCCAGTCGGACAGCAACACCAGTTTCCTGCGGGCTGCCAGAGCTGGAAACATCGATAAAGTCCTTGAGTTCTTGAAAAATGGTGTTGATATTAGCACCTGTAACCAGGTAAGAAACCTTAACATTCTCATCGGAGTTTATGTCTGGCATCACAGATCATCTTTTGGCACACAGATCATGTGTTGTTATAAACGACGTGGTATAGAGATGCAACAATTAATAATTAGGACAATTAATTATTACTCAAAATTAAATAATATGAGTAAAATGGCGAATGGGCTTTTACCCGTAGTGCTTTTCAACGTTTAAGATATTCGCAGTCTTCTCGTTTGCCTACTAATGACAAAGCACCAGGAGAAACGGGGGATCAGTATCTTGCTCAAGGACGCAGCAACACGATCACAAGAGCTGAGGAGCGAACCCACAACCTTTGGGTTGGGGGGGGGGGGGTCAACCTCTCTACCACTTGAGCCATGTGGCACATGCAATGTGTCATGACAACGCATGCGCACATTGCATCATAATCATATATATACGAATGTCAACAGAAATGTGAAGTAAACTTAACTCAATTTATGTAAGTATTTCATAGATTTTGAATTAAGGTGCTCTTTACTCAAGATATATGATTTTAAATGTACACAATTAAAGTGGCTGCAAATTGTTACCCTATATTTATTGGGTAGATTCTATTTTTACATATATATTTCATAGGTATATTTTTTCTGGTTAACACCTATATACAGGTAGTGTAGGTATGTTACCGACTTGGATTTTGTGCCTCTCGTCTCCTTTTCTCCATCAGACGGAGCGGAAGCGTTAGTGGCTGAGGTGCTGGGAATAGCATCATAATGTAACATCTACAGAAATGCCTTGTTGCAATACATATTTTCGAGTAGAGCCAGCTCTGTTTAACAAAAAAAGGAATCTTTGTCAGAAGATACACTAAAAATGAGATGCAGCCGTTTTTATGCTGCTAGAGTCCGTTAAATTAAGGTTCCACTGTATGGTTTGCTTTGTTTAAAATGTTGAATCTCAAAATATAATGCGTGTCGTATAAGGTCAGTGCTGTGTCACGGTGACTTCACACAAAGGAGCCTGCTCAGCATTTGTATCCGACCACCACCACATTAACAAATCCTTCCGCGTGCCTCCGCAAGCCACCAATCTCAGCCGTATCCCCCAACAGCTGGTCTTCACTTCCCCATTGCACCCACCCTCACCCGCATTCCGCATAAGAGTAAAGAAAGAGGAGGGGCGCAAAATATCTTCCAGCTAAAAGTCAGACAGCAACATGATTTACAGTTGTCACAAGGTGGATTAAAGCATTGGAGGGTGAGGTGTGTATCTTGAGTGTCAAAGCAAATAGCTGTGTCATTACACTGTTATCTCTTGATAGCAACTATTTATACTCTGGGCTCTAATTGGTCAGCTGAGCGGAAGTGGCTGCTACCCACCCCTAACTCTGCTGTTTGTTTTCCCTAGCACCATGGCGCTGTTGTTTGTACCCATTCATGCACACGCACGCACACACGCGCGCGCACACACACACACACACACACACGCACACACACACACACACACACACACACACACACACAGGGTCCGCCTTGCTCTCTGAAACAGTAGACCCCTGCCCTTCATAACATCTGTCATGTGTCGTCAGATGATCAAATTTGAGACCTTGTCAGGTGACCAAAAAGTATGTGACATTATTTTATTAATACCTCTGAGTGCGTGTGTGCGTGTTTGCGTGTTTGTGTAAAGGCAAAGGTATAAGGTAAGAGTAACATGTCATAAAGCCATAGAAAGATTAAAGATATGTTTTTTTGTTTTACAATTTTCAGCCCTAGTGAGGTATGTGAATATTCATTAGTTGGTTTGTTACCTTGCAAACTAAGATTGTGAGACAGTAAATAGAGTCAATTTGACTCTATTTAGATAGGGACCAAATAGAGTCAGTTTTAGAGTAATATTTACACTTAGAAGAGAGTAAAATAAAGAATTGGAATAAATAAAAAATAAAAGTGACTTAACGTAGGAACAAACTCATGACCTTAAGCTTGGGAGACAGCTGTCCTACTCCCTGAGCCACGCAGCTCCTGCTTTCTCTTAGTATATCGCTCATATCAGCTGCAGCTGATTCCATGATTGCATGGAATCTTCCTAACTCCAACAGACCAAAAAACGATATTTTGTCTCTTGGTGAAAAAGCAAACAGTAGGCGAAGCATAGCTCAGGTGGTAGTGTGGCAAGCTGAAGGTCATGAGTTCGAACCATAACCCTTGAGTGAGTTTTATTTTATTTATTTTTCAATTTTTATTTTATTTTACTCTCTTTCTAGTGTACATCTCAGTTTATTCTAAAACTGAGTCTATTTGGTCCCTTTCTAAATAGAGTCGAAATTGACTCTAATAGAGTCAAATTTACACTACAGAATTTACTGTGTAGAAGACAATATTTTTGCACATAAAATATACTATATTCCATTAATTATTTTTTAAGCATATCGTAAAATGCTCATCTTGTTCGTGTCTGATATTGTCATATCATTTTTCTGTGAGACAAAACAAGGGGCCCTATTTTGTTCCCAGTACAAGTCTAGCGAAAAGCGCAGTCTAACTGTGCCCATGGGTGGAGTTTTCTTTTGGCATTTTGCTAGGCTAGCGCAGATAGAAGAGGGTTTTCGTGCCGTTGTGGGAGAGAACACAGGCGACTCCCAGCCAATTGAAGCGGCTCCCCTAAATAATCTATTTAAATTCGGTCTACGTGGTGGAAGGTCTTTCTGGAATCCATACAGGAGATTGGCACGCGCAAAAACGCAGTACACCACCTGCTAGACTTGTTAGACTTAGACCTGCATTTTGCGAGTCTAAAATCTAGTCTACTTTTTGACACCAAATTGCCATATGCGCCAGGGGCTGCGAGGTGTAGCACGGTCTACCAAATTCACACTAAGCTAGATTTACCTTGGCACAAAAATTAAGATACACCCGTTTTTATGCTGAGGACACGGCTTGTGTCTATGGAAATAGGGCCCTTATGTTTTATATAATACAGGGCTTTTTTCCTTATTCAAAAGATGTCAAGAAAAAAATCATGGTCGTTGGAGACTGAAGCAGATTAAATACATTTTAATTTATTTTGATGGGGTATTGATTTGATATGAGTAAATAGAGGTGTAGAAGCTTGATCACAGAACAAATTAAATGCGGAATTCAAGGTACGACTGTAAAAACCCTTTCAAAACGATTACTTAAAAATCAGCTGTGCTGCAATATGACTTCAGTTTCATCATCACAAGTGATATTGCAAGCAGGAGACCTATTTACATGCGCGTCAACTTAGGAGCCCAATGGATAAAGGATTGGTTTACCAGTGATTAGCAGAGATATTATTGTTTCCAAGGAAATGAGCGGATCCAAATGATGCCTGTGGAAAAGCACTCAATACAATTACGGAGCCATTATCCGCAGCAGTCAGCTGAGTCAGGGCATCAGCAGTCATGATATTATATAACCAAAACCTGTAATGGACTTTCTGATTTATGCATATGTTCCTTTCTAATCTATACAAACATGTTGAGTTAGTATTTATCTGCCAACACGAGTGGGTATATTAGTTCATTGAGATCCAGCAAAAAGTGGCATTAGTAGATTCTTAGAGATGATATAACGTCATACGTTCATTTATAAGTGAATCCAAAGATCTTGGAAAGCAGCAACGAGATCAAGTGTGGCGCCAAAAGCCAACGGTTGCCAAGTTAGTTTGGAATCAACAGACACTCCTCCTGACTGTCAAAACAAAAGTCCTCACACATTTTATGAATGAGGCAAGACAAAATATAAGACGTGAATTTGTTGCGTGTGAATATTTGTGCAAAGCGCGTGTGCTTGTCATCTGTTTGGTACTCACATTGCCACAATTAAAAAGTCGTACCTCCCCTCTAATCTACCCAAATGTTAATCCTCTGTGAGTGATATTACTCTTAAACCTGCGTGTGTTGACATTATTTCCTCTACTGTACTCGCTTATTATTTAACTTGCTTTGGACATTATTTAGCATGCGAAAAGGTCACATGGACATTCCACTTAATCTCACTAGACTGGAGTTCACTTAAATGTCGTCGATTTACTAGCTGCATTTCCATTAGCTAAATGAAGCTTTTAGTTACGGCTCAGAGGAAAAAGAGGTTTAGTGTGTGTGCGCGTACACACACACACACACTTACTATTGTCTCTCCATCTTTGCGGGGCACAAAATTTAACATTCCACCTTTATTACGTGGACATTTGTATGACTCGGCGTTCTTCATTGAGCACAAGTTGCATTGTCAAGTTAGTAAATGATGGCTAAACCGAGGGTACAAATAAGTGAGATATCCTCAAAAAACACATATGTTGATGTGCGGGATTTTCTTGTGCCCTTTTGATGACAAGCTAAAACCTGCGAGGCTGCATGCACATTCAAATGTGCAGCGAGGATCATCTTGACGCACATTTGGAAGCTGCTCATTTTTGCCTTTTGGCACTGCAGTGACAAAAATATCGCTGACTCACGAGGCTGTGTGATTTATAATTCATTGATGGGACGGCATTAGAGCGCTGGCAATGTGACCGCACGAACGTTGTTATGCGTATGATGAGCTCAGCGTAACCACACCAACCTGATTGTAGCAATGGAGATTATGATGTTGTACTGCACATTATGCAATACGCTCACTAAGCTTATCATTCGGCACACCTGCACACTCTGCATTTACAAAGATAATATTAATAGTAAATTAGTTATAATTACCTCATTCACTCCCAGCCATTTTCACTGAAGCAACCCCCTTCGCTCCCGGCTGTTTTACTGGATTTTGACTGATTTTGCAAGCCACACAGAATATTGTGTTTGATTGCTATAAAAACATGGAACCTACCAAAATAAAAATTACAGTCTCTTTTTTCATCTGGACGAACAAGTATATTTGTATCTGTTTCCGTTTTGCAGCTATTGAAAAATTACTAATTGCTAATTTCCTGTCGTACTGTATAACAAATCTCTTTTCATACAATTATAACCTTATTCTTATTTTTGTATTTGTATTTTATAAAAATTCAACGTGATTACATTTCTTTTGTAATTCTTTTAAAATTGTGACTTTTTTTTTTAATTAGAACTTAATTTATTCTCATAATTGTGTGTCTTTATTTGTGAAGTGCAATGTTTTTCTTCATTGTGGCCTCTTACTTCTTTGGAGTGATCAGAAAGATATTTGACATCCATTTTCTAGTGCTCACTTATCCTGTCCAGGGTCATGGGTGAGCTTGAATTTTTCTCATTGAACATGTAGTCCACCCAAATGAGTCGCCAGCCATTGACAGGGCATATTTACACAAACACACCTAGGGGTAATTTCGTGTCTTCAGTTAGCCTAACATTCTTGGGAAGGCCACATTTGACTAATTAGAAAAATACTAAAGCTCAATTTAAAAAAAAAAAAAGTCCCTTACGGGCTACAGTGTATATATATATATATATATATATATATATATATATATATATATATATATATATATATATATACATATATATATATTGAGTGTTTTTGCACAGAGCATAATGGCAACCTTCATATGAACCCTTTTAAAGTCACTCAAGTTGCTCACTGATCCACATGGTGATTGGCATAGTTTGCTCCCTGAGGACTGCCCTCTTTTTTTTTTGAAAGGATGACATTTAAGTTGCCTCTAAATATGAGTACCCCTGTTTATGTACTTGGGTGTCCTACTTACCCTCTATGACTATGCAGAAAGAGGGCAGTAACATGACACCCCTTATGGCATTTAGGAACTCAAGTCTTACCCTGTGCATGTGTGCACGTCTACAAGTATGTTTTTTTTCCCATCTGTGTGTGAGTGTGTGCGTGCATGTCATACATGCACGAGTGAAGCAAGGGGGTGCCGTTAGTGGAGGTGTTAGCAACATTGCAGCTCCTCATTGACATCAGTGCCAGGCTAATCTTTGGAGCCAGCAGGCACGGGAAAGAGGAGGACGACACGTCTGCAACTTTGGACCTAAACCTGTGGACCGTTGTTGATCGTTGCGGCGTTATTATTCCAGAATCCATCAGGGAGCATAGTTTAAGAAGACATTTTGGGAAGAACTGAAAAGATAAGTTTGACAGGAAGTGGGAGACTACATTGAACTACTTTTGTAGCTAGAAGAAAGCAGTGCACAATGGAGGAAGAGGAAGATAAGGTGAATATGCTATTCTGTATATTGTTCTGCACTGAGTGTCATTTATAAAGTGGAAGTAGGTTGTCTCCCTTGTTCAATATATGCTGTGTTCACAAAACCTTGTAGAGGTGTGTGCTGTGAGCAATGAGGAAATGTTAATATTTTTGGTGTGTATCCAGGATTGTATTTGATTCGCACTACTTCTGTCAACTACAAATCCAAGGTTTCTTTTTCAGTTGTGTTTGTTACAAGCATAACTGAAAGGCAACTAACTACTTTTTTTTCTTTTTTTTCAGGAGAGCTCAGTATTGTTCATTCGATTTGACATCATCATTGCTCTCCTTTTAAAAAAAAAAAAAAGAAGTTTTTTTTCTTTTTCTTTTTTTTTTAAATATATATACATATATCCATATACACACATATATATATATATATATTATTTTTTTTGTATGTGGGTGAGCATGTGCATGTGTGCGTGTGCGTGCGTGCGCGTGCGTGCATGTATTCATCAGTTCACCTAAAGCCCATTAAAAAAAAATCCCATACTAATAATATAATATAATAATAAATTGCCAAATGCAGAAACATCAATGTAAGTTATCACGATGTAGTGGCTCTCGCTAACAGACAGAATTAAGTAACCAGAATTAGGTTAAAAAATTCTATATACGTAGACCATGTTTCTATAAATTTTGATATTTGGTTTTTATTTGAGGCAGATATTTTTTCCATTAAAATAACTAACAACTAGCAACTAACTACTATGACTACTACTACTCAGAATATCCACATTTTATGATGGATCCCAGATTTATTCAGATTCATAATCTACAGAAGATGGTTGAGATTTCCACCACATACGGGACATGTGTTTAGCCTGATCTTGGTGTTGTTTATGAATTGTAAACAAAACATGACACTAATGACAAATATTTTTTGTCATGTCATGACAGGAAACTGCAGTGAATTTCTTTTCACGTTTACTAATAGTCATAGTCATATCACTAGTTGACATTTCATATATTCTCTCTGTTGTCGTCGTAGAATGGTTTGAATGCCTTGCATTTGGCAGCCAAAGAGGGACACCAGGATCTAGTGGACGAACTGTTGGAGAGAGGAGCACCTGTTGACTCATCCACTAAGGTGTCGTTTCATATACAGCACATATACTCCAATATTCAGTGGAACCAAAATTTACAAAATGAATTGTAACTTGAAAAGTTTATAAATCGAGGTAATGTTTCTCATTGAGTTGAATGGAAATGCAATTAATCCGTTCCAGCTCCAAAGCTAAGTTATACTTACTGTTTTTGTTTGTTTTTCTCTTCTTCTTTTTTTCTTCTTTTTCTTACCAGTGCGTGGTTAAAAATATAAGGCAATATAGAAATGGTGAAAACACACTATTATAAAAAAAATAATTAAAAAAACACCATTATTATTGCTTATTTACTTCAATGAAGGAGGGGGAAGGGAAGGAGGACTGTGACACTGAACTTAAGTTGTGACAGAAGTGAATGTCAGATAAGCTGTTTGTTATGTGACTCTCTCCATGCCTCATGCTCCGCTCTTAACAGCCAGCAGAGAATCTATCGCCCAAGTCCTTCGTTGACACCAGTGTGGCCTTTGGCATTTGCTTTTCAGGAATCTTTAGGTCCCCAAATAAAAGCATTAATATTTTTTTCATTTTGGTTAACAACATTTAATACTAGAGTTGTTGATGTCTTATTAAGCTACCATAAGGTTACATACTGTTAATACTAAAATACAATACCGACACCCTGGCTAAACCATTGACTGGATTTAATTTATAAGCAATGGTTTAACATAGATTATATTTTTAAATATGTAAGAAGACAATCATAAACCTCTAACCCATACAGGCAAAGTAAGTAGGATTTTACCATAACTGTAATATGAAGTTAGACCAGGATTGGGCCAACTTTTGTGCTTAAGGACTACATTTGATTTTTAAAATGGACAGATTGGCCAGGTCATTCATGAATGATGCTTAAAAAAGATATAATATGTAAGTTATGTAACAGTAGAAATACATTTTCTTTTTTTAAATGGGATTATTAGTATATAATAAACAACCAATTATTATAACTTTTTTTAAAATTATTCATCATAAATTGTTTAACCAGTTGTGTAATGACATATCTGAATATGAAGTAAATACAATGTAAATAAATAAATTTTAACTAACACGTTTTAGGTGGAAATTAATGCAAGACATGTTCTCCATACAATTCCCCGTGGGCCGCATTAAAGAATGGAGCGGGCCCTATGTGGCCCTCAGGTCATACTTTGCAACACTCGCCTTTGGGCCTTTTGAAGCCTCTGGTAACTGGTAGTTATTTAACCTATATGCAGTTTGAGTGTGTCTCCCCCAAAAAATCCTGCCATGAGAAGATATACACTGTGATGAAGTGGATAGAGAGAAGATCAACGTACATGGAACTTACTTAACCCCTACTTGACTCCACAGAAAGGAAACACCGCCCTTCACATTGCCTCGCTGGCTGGGCAAAAAGATGTGGTCGGTCTCCTGGTAAAGAGAGGAGCTGATGTGAACTCACAGTCTCAGGTGCGAATTCTTAGCTTGATGACAAGTGTACTCGGGTTGACTATCGTATAAAACAAACAACATTTGTGAACTGTGTGCCACACAGAATGGATTCACTCCACTCTACATGGCAGCACAGGAGAACCACTTGGACGTTGTAAAATATTTGCTGGAAAATGACGGAAACCAGAGTATTGCAACAGAGGTAACTTAACAGAAATTAATCCACATTTTTTACATTCACGTCACGTTATGCTTTAATGTTATAATCCATCTCCCTCTTTTTTGCTCCTGAAAAGGATGGCTTCACCCCATTGGCCATTGCACTCCAGCAGGGTCACAACGCTGTGGTGTCCCTGCTGCTGGAGCACGACACGAAAGGCAAAGTACGCCTGCCCGCCTTGCATATCGCCGCCCGCAAGGACGACACCAAGTCAGCTGCGCTGCTCCTCCAGAACGACCACAACGCTGACGTCCAGTCCAAGGTGAGCGGGTGCCACAGGGCTGGATTTATGGCGGGACGTAGACACTGACAACCCAATTCCAAAAAAGTTGGGACACTATACAAAATGTGAATAAAAACTGAATGCAATTATGTGGAAGTGCCAAATTTCAATATTTTGTTCAGAATAGAAGATAGATGGCAGGTCAAAAGTTTAAACTGAGAAAATGTATCATTTTAACCCCTAGGCGTTATTGTGACCATTTTTGGGCTTTTTGTTGGTTCTGACCAAGCCATTTCAAAATAAAATACTGCCCACGGATTAAGGGGAAAATATGTTGATTGTAAATTTCATGGTGTCAACAAATCTCAAAAAAGTTGGGACAGGTTGCAATAAGACAATTCAAGTCAATTGCACTTAAAAAAAAAAACAGCTGGAAGACCAGTTACCACTAATGAGGTCCGTTGGCAACTTGATTGGAGTATAAAAAGAGTTTCTCGGAGTGGCAGTGTCTCTCAGAAGCGAAGATGGGTAGAGAATCACCAATTCCTCCAATGTTGCGCAGAAAGATAGTGGAGAAATATCAGAAAGCTGTTTACCAGCAAAAAATTGCAAAAAAGGTTGAAGTAATCATCATTTACAGTGCATAACATCATCCAAAGATTCAGAGAATCTGGAACAATCTCTGTGTGTAAGGGTCAAGGCCGAAAAATCATACTGGATGCCCTTGATCTTCGGGCCCTTAAACGGCACTGCACCGCAAACAGGAATGCTTACTGTAAGGGAAATCACAGAAAAGGCTCAGCAATACTTCCAGAAAACATTGTGGGTAAACACAATCCACCGTGCCAGCCGCCGTAGCCAGATGAAACTCGACAGTACAAAGAAGAAGCCATTTCTAAAGCAGGCGTTTCTCTGGGCCAAGGGTTATTTAAAATAGAGTGTGGCAAAGTGTAAGAAGAAGAGGGGATGCCTCACAGTGGTGAAAATGGCCTTGTCACAACTTTTTTGAGATTTTTTGACAACATTGAATTTAAAATCAACATAGTTTTCCCTTAAAATGATACATTTTCTCAGCTTAAACTTTTGACCTGTTCTCTATGTTCTATTCTGAATAAAATTCACTTCCACATAATTGCATTCAGTTTTTATTCACAATTTGCAATGATGTCCCATTTTTGGGAATTGGGTTTGTACATCATCATCATAAGTGACAACTGCATAAAAACTGACAACATTAACATCATAACACAATGACCCAACCCAAAACATAGTCATATTAAATTAAATTAAACAAGGTAAGATTAGTATTGATATGCTTATTTTTATAAATCACTGCAATTTTTTTTGGGCATATACTAAATGATCACTTATACAAAATCCTGGAAATCACAATGTCCCATCACTGATGAGCTATTTTAGAACTGGCCAGCAAGCTATTTATGTGGTCCTTATGGGCTATCTGGTGGCTGCCAACACCAGTTTGGTGACCCCTGGTTTAAGGGAAAGGATGGGGGTACAAAAGTGGACGGTATAGTGGAAATCAAAAATTCAGTACATATTCAGTGATGTCAAAGTGCCTTGGACCCAACACTCAACAATTTAAAATCAACATAGTTTTCCCTTAAAATGATTCATTTTCTCAGTTTAACCTTTTGACCTGTTCTCTATGTTCTATTCTGAATAAAATTCACTTCCACATAATTGCATTCAGTTCTTATTCACAATTAGTATAATGTCCCAACTTTTTGGGAATTGGGTTTATACATCATCATCATCATAAGTGACAACTGCATAAAAACTGACAACATCAACATCATAACACAATGACCCAACCCAAAACATAGTCATATTAAATTAAATTAAACAAGGTAAGATTAGTATTGATATGCTTATTTCTATAAATCGCAGCAAAAAATTTTTGCATATACTAAATGATCACTTATACAAAATCCTGGAAATCACAATGTCCCATCACTGATGAGCTATTTTAGAACTGGCCAGCAAGCTATTTATGTGGTCCTTATGGGCTATCTGGTGGCTGCCAACACCAGTTTGGTGACCCCTGGTTTAAGGGAAAGGATGGGGGTACAAAAGTGGACGGTATAGTGGAAATCAAAAATTCAGTACATATTCAGTGATGTCAAAGTGCCTTGGACCCAACACTCAACAATTTTTGAAGTTCAAATGAATGCTTAATACTGGTCAGGAGTATGATATTTTAATTTATATGATATGAAATAACTATGGCCATATGTTGAACGATGAGGACGCTGTTCCTTAGCATCGTTCAAAATCAAAGGAGGAATCCTCTTGATTTCATTTTCCAATGAATTGACCTTCTAAAAAATGCATTACCAACGGCTTCCTTGTCTTTTCCTCAGTGTGACCTTGTTGACTGACCTTGTTTGTTATGTGGTGGTGCAAGCCTTTCCTTTCCTTTCCTTACCAACTCCCATTTCTCTATGCCTACTAACCAGATGATGGTCAATAGAACTACCGAGGTACACCAATCGACTCGTCGCCGCTCTCTCAAATTCATTTTTGTCTCCTTTGACCATCTCTTTAAGCTTTGTTGTTTTTAGCTTTCCCCTCTTCAGGACTTTGCATGCTAAAATGACAGTACGGAATAATATGACTGCATGTAATATAAACAGTACCCCAGCATGGCTCACACTCTTACTCTCATATGTATACAAGCAAACCTTATTGCCACATGATTTGGTTTAATCACGTGTATTCAAAATTCCGCTCCGTTTTTATTAGCAGTTACTCAAAACAACAGCTCACGTTATTCTTATTTCATTACTGCTCTCTTTCTTCTCCATCACATGCAGCATGCGTACATCTAAGCCCGTTGATATCTGATGTGTTTTAAGAACTTTAAGTTAACTCTGTTTCTTAATCAAATTGCACCATGTCTAACAGAACGGGAAGGTAAGGAGTGACATCGATAACCGACTGTACCGTAGATTTGTTTGTAGTTTAGCGCTTATATCAAATCAGTGTCCATTTTGTCTGTGGGCAGATTCACGTAGAGTAGATGCTTTGTGCAGTTTGATGTTGTGTGATTTCTTGTACACGCTTGGACTTTTTCCGCCAATATGGCAGTGAAGACAATGTTGCATGCTTATTCAGGGCATGCTTATTTTGTATGTTTCTTTTCATGTCAATATGTGTGTGTATTTTTTTCAAGCATGCCGCCTTATGGTAATGCAACTACACTAGACGTTTCTGTTCTTTATCAGTTTTTCTTTCTTTTGCAAGTGCTCTTCCTGTTTTCACCTGCTGTTTCCGCCACTACTCCCTCTTCTTTCCTTCTTGTCCTCTCCTCTGCTCTCCTGCCCCTCCCCCCCACCCCCCTGTCTCAAACAGAGCGGTTTCACCCCTCTGCACATCGCCGCTCACTATGGCAACGTGAATGTCTCCACCCTGTTGCTGAACAGAGGAGCCGCTGTGGACTTCACAGCCAGGGTAGCCGCCCGATTCCATTTTCTCGAATCGCGTCGAGACGCTCGCTCAGCAGTTACAACCATTATACGTCGACTTAAAATGAAGGCACTTTCATTATTGGCTGTTGGATGAAATGTACAGTTTCATGTTTTTGTCTACACTACCAAAGTAAGACATATGACAAAAGGTGTCAAAAGGTGTCCGTGAGATGATAACTAAGCTATTTCTGTGTTATTTCTGCTCTTTTTTTCACATTAGTCAGTGCACTATTCTCAATGAAAAAAATTGTTATGTATCTGTAAGACCAAAAAATTATGTTATAATATTTTAAAGCCAATATTTGGGCTGTGCCTCAGAGTTACTGAGTTGCTGTAAATCTTGCACTAACAATATTCATATCCTTCCCAATGTGTTGTCATCTGTCCTGTCAGAATGGAATAACGCCTCTGCACGTGGCCTCAAAGAGAGGCAACACCAACATGGTGGTCCTGCTTTTGGACCGGGGAGCTCAGATCGACGCTAAAACCAGGGTGGGTCTGCACACTGGCTTTTGTAAAACAGTCAGCAGAGCAGCCGTTTAGCCTCTTTACCGGTGTACCTTGAGCCGAGGTATTTTACATTTGACAGAAAAATCCCACAAAAAATGTCACAAAAATGACACGAATACTGAAAAAAATTATAATGGAAAAATTTTTGCACCTATCAAGTAAAGTTGGATGATCTTTCACGGTTACCTAACGTGCGACACTGCGCTATTCAAGTCTTAACTCACTTAAACTTGATCATCCTAGGATGGGCTTACTCCTCTACACTGTGCAGCCAGGAGTGGACATGATGCAGCAGTGGAGCTGCTGCTGGAAAAAGGAGCACCTATTTTAGCCAGAACAAAGGTAATAATACTCATGTTTTGTGATAGGCAATGATAGTGTAATCCATTGGAGACACAGAAAAAACATCCAAAACAAAACATTTGTATCATCAACCTCATGAAGTCTAATGCTACCAGAAAATTATACTGTAATATGTTTCCTCATCATCCGCAGAATGGATTGTCCCCACTACACATGTCAGCCCAGGGCGACCACGTGGAGTGTGTGAAGCTGCTGCTGCAGGACAAGGCTCTGGTTGATGATGTCACACTGGACTACCTCACGGCGCTGCACGTCGCAGCTCACTGTGGCCACTACAGGGTCACCAAGCTGCTGCTGGATAAGAAGGCCAACCCCAATGCCAGAGCACTTGTATGCATACATATTGGCTGTAACATGACAATGTGTTACATGAGGTTGAAATATATCTTCCTCGCACTATTAGAATGGATTCACTCCCCTACACATCGCTTGTAAAAAGAATCGGGTGAAAGTGATGGAATTGTTGGTGAAGTATGGCGCATCCATCCAGGCTATTACCGAGGTGAGATACTAAGTATATTTCATATATATATATATATTAGGGGTGTGCCAAAAAAATCGATTCTCATAAGAATCGCGATTCTCATTTAGTACGATTCAGAATCGATTTTAAATGTCCCAAAATTGATTTTATTTAAATTATTTTATACTGTCTTCCCTTTGTTTGTGTGTGCCTTTTTCGGGAGCGCTGTTTATGTTGTACTCGATTTGGCCACTTAGGGGCAGTGTGGTTCCACGCGGTCTGATGAAGTTGTAGCCACATTAGAGAGTAGAAGGAAAAAGTCATGATCAAGTTATTCCAATAAAAGTTGTTTTTGTGCAGCGTAGAGCCATTCTTTTGAGTGATAAAAGTGTCGCAAGTAGCGCACTAATTAGCATTAGCGAGTCAAACTGGAGTAGATCATTATGATTCCTTGAACATCTATAGATTGAAGCAAAAATCATTGTCAATCAAATAATTTTGAATCAAAAATCATTCTTAATCAAAAATCTATATTATTTCTTGATTTATTTCCTTTTGATGCAAAATATTATAACTGTCTTTGTTCTAATTCTCTTTTAGTCTGGCTTGACTCCCATTCATGTCGCTGCCTTCATGGGCCACCTCAACATTGTTCTACTCCTACTGCAAAATGGAGCCTCTCCTGATGTCCGCAACATTGTAAGTTTGACTTGGTAATTGAAAAGTAACTCCCTAATTTGAAATTAGGAATTATTTATTTGGTGAATTGGGGTTTGTATAATAAATAATGTGTTCTCTCTTGTCAAGCATTGAGACGCTCCCTCTTAATCAATGACATAACAGGGGTTTCACAGGACCTCTTGGCTCTCCCTGATTTTTCATCTTTCCAAGGCAAAGCAATTGTTCTGCCTATCATAATGACATTCTGTCTTTGGTGAAAAGCGTGGTGAGACAGCTCTCCACATGGCAGCCCGAGCAGGCCAGATGGAGGTGGTGCGCTGTTTGCTGAGGAACGGAGCGCTGGTGGATGCCATGGCCAGGGTGAGTCGCACTGACCATATTTCTGCTTCATAAAAGCGCATCCTCGTCCGGTACACCTGCACAATCTAATTAGAATCTTGGGAGGGGTACCTAATGTTTTAATTGCCTCTGTGGTTTTACCCTATTTGATTCGTCAATCACAGGAGGACCAGACTCCCCTCCACATTGCATCCCGATTAGGGAAGACCGACATTGTCCAGCTGCTTCTGCAGCACATGGCCCACCCGGATGCTGCCACCATTAATGGTTACACCCCCCTCCACATTTCAGCCAGAGAGGGCCAAGTGGAGACAGCCGCCGTGCTTCTGGAGGCCGGAGCTTCACACTCCATGGCCACCAAGGTGAGCAAAAGAAGGAGTGTTATAAAGCGCAACTAAACATGACTTAAATTGTCTTTTCATTTTGGTTTTCCACTACTACAGAAAGGATTTACTCCATTACATGTAGCCGCTAAATATGGAAGCCTTGATGTGGCAAAACTGCTACTTCAACGCAAAGCTCTCCCTGATGATGCAGGCAAAGTGAGATGAATATATTTTTTCTTTTAATTTAAATACAATGCAAAATTTAATTAAAGACTAAAACTAAAGTTATGACAGGTCAATGTTAATAATGTGCATAATTTCTAACCTGTAAGTGTCTGTGTGAAAATGATTTGATGCGTACACTCATTGGTGATTTCATTAGGTACACCTTCAGTATAAAAGTACAAGAGCTGTATTTATGATCTTACTGTATTATTGCTGCCTTTCGAAATATATAGTATGTTCATTTTGTTTACCTTTTTCAGCAGTATGATAGTATAACTAACAGCTATGTAATTCTGCACTTCATCATCAATAAGTCTCATTGGATAAATGAAGCATGTGAAATTTATTGATAAAGCACCATATGTTAACATGAAAAATATTGTATTTAAAAACAAACAAAGTTACTGGGCCAAAACACATGAAATTATTATGATGTATAAGACGAAGTAACAATAATAATAAAAAAATAAAAAAAGATTTTCAAAAATTCATCTATTCAATTCAATTCATTCATTCATTCTCCAAACTGCTTAAATTATTTTTGTTAATTCGTAATTAACTATTGTTATTTTCCCTTTAGGATTTTTTTTTTTAATCAAAATATTTTGTTGTGCAGATGCAGCCGGTACAGTTGGCCAATGTATATGTAGATTGTGTAACAAAATGCTTGCTCATACAGAACGGACTAACGCCGCTCCATGTAGCGGCTCATTATGACAACCAAGAGGTGGCGCTCCTACTGCTGGACAAAGGGGCCTCTCCTCATGTTACTGCAAAGGTGAGGGGCTTGTCAAAAAGTTATAGAAAATGTCATAGTAGTGATGCTAAGCTCAACCTTTTTTGTTCGCATACGCCACAGCTTTACATGTGACAAAGAATTCATGTTGTTGCTGTTTGGTTTTCTTTGAACAGAATGGCTACACTCCCCTTCACATCGCTGCCAAAAAGAACCAGATTAACATCGCGCTAGCCCTGCTACAGTATGGCGCAGAGACCAATGTTCTGACCAAGCAGGGAGTCAGTCCTCTTCACCTGGCTGCACAGGAGGGTCACGCCGAGATGGCCAGCTTGCTTCTGGGCAAAGGCGCTCACATCAACACAGCAACCAAGGTCCGAGAAGTAGTTTTGTGTTGATGCTCAGAGAGTCGAGATGGTATTGTTATCTGCCCAATTACATATCA
This sequence comes from Vanacampus margaritifer, assembly GCF_051991255.1. Classification (NCBI taxonomy): domain Eukaryota; kingdom Metazoa; phylum Chordata; class Actinopteri; order Syngnathiformes; family Syngnathidae; genus Vanacampus; species Vanacampus margaritifer. The sequence continues at coordinate 11,771,771 of NC_135438.1, forward strand.
TATTAATGTTTTTTTCTGCAAGTTTATCAAAAACTAGCACGGGGCTAGAAAACAATACAGTAAAAATGTCATAGAATTACTGTAAATTCACGTGTAATGAACCAGTCAACGCTTTGAAGGGTGAACCACAGTGTCTTTTTGTGTTACAGAGTGGACTGACTCCTCTGCATCTCACAGCACAAGAGGACAGGGTCAGTGCTGCAGAAGTGTTAGCCAAACACGATGCCAACCTGGACCAGCAAACAAAGGTGCACACAGGGCATGTCTTTTTAATGAAATTATAGTTCTTAATCCTTGGGGTATTTTGACAAAATGATGCCACAGAAACGTTATTAAGATGCCTGGGAATGTTTTTTAAGTGTAAAAAAAAAAGGAGGAAAAAAAACAGTGTATGTCCCTTTAAGAGTGTAATAAAACGTTTAAGAGAATTTCTGCCATCTACTGGCATGAAGTAAGTACTGCAATATTTCTTATTTTATATTCTGCTAAATTGCTCATTAATTTTAATGGTCACATCTTACACCAGTCACTTGTCAGCAGGATTAGTCAAGTTTTTATCTGTAAGATCATTTAAATAGCTCTTGTTCGTATGGTGTTTTATAGTCCAGGCAGATACACATTTCTATTATTATTTGTTCATTTTTGGCACTAGCCAAGGTCTGCTCTCCGCACCGGGACCTTTTTCAATGTTTTTTTTTTTAGTATTTACTTTGGGCCAAGTATTTTGTAATGGGTAGCCTGAACTATTCTAATTCTAAACACCGAAATATACCCCTTCCTAGAGGCCTCTTGCTTATGACTGCATGTTGTCATTAAGCAATACGCATCCATTATTCATTGATAAATCATTGGGAATGTTTACATCGAGCTGCTCCATATAGTACATTTTTATTTAAAACAAAAAAACAAAAAAAAACGTGGCAAATTGACGGACAGCTTTTAAAACATTTAAAAATAAATAAATAAACTAAAATTATTCTTAATATTTTATTATTATATTTTTTAATTAAAATTACATTAAATAAAAAATTAAAACAGTAAACTTAAAATCTACTTCTCTTATTTTGTCCACCCATCAGCTTGGCTACACCCCTCTAATAGTAGCCTGTCATTATGGAAATGCCAAGATGGTCAACTTCCTGTTACAGCAAGGTGCCAGTGTCAATGCCAAAACCAAGGTAAGATCCAAATAGCTGTATAAGGGCACTAATATTTTAGTTGTCATTCTAAACAACAACAAAGCATAATGACACTTGTGTTCAATCTGTCCCGTAGAATGGATACACACCTCTCCACCAGGCAGCACAACAAGGGAACACACACATCATCAATGTTTTGCTGCAGCATGGGGCCAAACCAAGTGCTACTACAGTGGTGAGAAGGACATCAAAATGAAAAAAAAATTGCAAATATTTTGTAGAAGAAAAAAAACTTCAATGATATTTCCTCACCTTAGAATGGAAACACAGCTCTATCCATTGCCAGGCGTCTGGGTTACATCTCAGTGGTGGACACACTGAAAGTGGTCACCGAGGAAGTCATCACTACCACAACAGTAAATACTTCGAACCTTTTCGTTTTAAGATGTTAAATTGCATGCTTTAACAATTTTAATGTCCTCTCCATCATTTGTATGTCAGACGGTCACGGAGAAACACAAACTTAACGTCCCAGAGACTATGACGGAAATTCTTGATGTGTCTGATGAAGAAGGTGAGAATTTGTTTGTTTGTTCTTTTTTCATTTAACCATTGATTGCCTCATTCGTTATTGTTGTCAAAGTATACGTATTGTGGGTGATGTAGTGTTAAAAGCATTATGTTTCATAGCTCTAGGGCTTGAAGATGACCCTTGCTCTGAGCTGGAAGGTACTACTGCATTATGCCTGACCTCCTGGTGTGGGCATTATACTAATGTCTTATGCATATGCACCACTACCAGTGTTTTCAAAGTTTGTGTATGATTTACCACAGGCATTCTTTTCTTTTTAGCTATCGTGTGTTTATGTAATTTTGTAGAGCTATCTTAGTATTTCAAACATATTGATAACATTTGCAATGAAACACTATTCCACTCTGAGGGATTTAAAACATTTAAATTGACAGTACTTTGATGTAGTCACACTTATGTTGTACCCTACTTATGACCCCATTTAATATGTATTATTTTAATGAAAATGAAAAAACTAAAAAATAATCTGTTCCTACTCACCATAGTAACAAATCTAAAAACTCAGTGTGACATTTGACAAGAAATCATATCAAAGTGCATCTGTTTTTCACATTAGCATCTCGACACTGTATGTAAACAAACCAATTTGTTTACATACACATTTATTTTCTTGAGTTTTCTGATCACCACAGACTCAAGTCTATGCTCGCACCATTTTGCCTTTAACATATCTGAAGTCATCATCACTGTTTAAAAAAAAAAATCTGTCTTTCAAAACCACAGGCTTTAGTGCTGTTATTTTCCAATTCAATGTCTCTGAGTTCGTGTCACGCAGCAAATACAAATATAATCTTGACCTTTAACACAACACAATAGCATTGCAGCATCTCTAACTCTTTGTTGCGTTAACAGGTACAAAACTAGCCATAGTAAACAAAACAAATTGCTTTCCAAAATGTAGCTTTCCACATTCACAGTGACTGAAAACTGAGTTCAATTGTGAAAGACTGAAAAAGGAAACTAAGCTTTGAAGAATAGCAGGCATTGCTAATGCTATGCTAATGCTGAATGCTCTATTTTCTTAAAAAGGCCAAACGTTGACGTCAGATGATTTATCATGCAAACAAGTCGCATGTCATTGAAATATGACGTACTTCTGACACGGCAAACATGCCTATTGCGCAGGTGAGGACACTATGACGGGCGACGGCGGCGAGTACCTGAGAGCAGAGGACCTTCGAGAACTTGGCGATGACTCTCTACCAGGACACTACTTGGACAGCTTCAGCTACATGAGCCACAACCTGGACAGGTCCCTATAATGAATAATAAAAATAATAGTAAACATTTTTTACTAATAACTTGAATAAATGCCAATTTATCATTATTATTATTCACACACATTCTGAATGTGTCACATCCGCTTCAGGCCTCAGCACCAAAGCTTCCATCAGAGGGATGGTGTTCTCATTGAGGACATGATTGCTAGCCATCAAGTGAGGACAAATCTTCTTCTTTTCTTTTTTTTTTTAGGAAGAAGAAGAAAGAATACAGTGAAATATTTTGTGAATAGGAATGGTTTAGAAATATTATTTTGTTTGTCTTTAGGTGTCAGCACTGTCAAGGGAGCAAGACAAGGACTCGTTCCGTTTAAGTTGGGGGGCTGAGCACCTTGATAATGTGGTCTTGTCCTCTAGTCTGCTGCACTCTGGGTATGATTCCACAAACACACACACACACACGCACACACACACTGTTTCTTGATGAAGTGACACTGCAGCTGTATTATATCATTTAAATGAGGCTGCTTATACACATTTGATATCATTGTATGTTTAGAGTGAGTCACTTTTTCACTTTCTTTGTCTTATATTTTTCTCACTGAATTCACTCTTCAATTATTTTTGTCCTCTTTTTTTTGTCCCGTGGCTTCTGTGTGCACACTCGTCTTTTGTGATTTGTGATCGCGTGTTGTTGTATTCTGCTTTTAGCCGTTCGTCTCCTTGCCTAGACCATGACAACAGCAGGTGATTCTCTTTGTTTTGCCTTTTTTCTCTGCCTCCTCTCCTCTTTGTCCTTTTCTCGTGTGCTCTTAGAATGAAAATAGAAACATTCCTCCATCTCCATGTTACTCCATGCATGGTTTGCTAATGCACAATTTTGCACATCTGTTCCCCAGATTGATCAATTACAGGTCTTTGTTGTAATCTGATACACAATCTATTATTACTTTGGTCATACATAGTTTGATCATCTTAATCATGGGAGATGTTTCCAATATTTAATTTTATTTCTATGTAATAAGAATGATAATAGCAAGATAAAACAATCAATAAATATGGCTGTCATCTGCATAGCAGTGGAAGGAAGTGCAATGTTTTCTTAAAATGGAACCCAGGGGCAGCAAATACAATGTAAACAGCAGGGGCTCCAAAATAGAACCCTGTGGAACTCCATACGGCAGAGGGGCAGAGCGGGACTCAGAACAACTAAAGCAAACACAAAAAAGTTCTGTCTGTCAAATAGGATCTAAACTACCCCAGGGCACTACCACTCGACAGAATAAAGTTTAATAATAACTCACATTTACAATTGTTGATATTGTTAATAATGCGCCGTAGTAGTCTTATAAATTTACATTATTTAATTTTTTTATGATTCCATGCTGTGTACAGTATTGTGTATTAAGAAAGTTAGAAAGAAATACAGCCATGTATACTGTATATAATTAATATTCTTATATTATTTCTTTCCACATGGAGATGAATAATTATTCCGAGAACGTTGTGTTATTTGCCTGCCTTGCTTGCAACTAACATATCCAGGGGAATGAAACCTGAGAATTGCCTTGATCCAAGTGAAATCATAATGTCCTTGTGTTGATATCAATTCTGAATAATGATGGCAATTGAACCCCTTTTTACTGCCTTTGCTTTGTCTGCATGAAGTTGCATAGTCGACAAAATGATTCGACATCATACAAACTTTTATGCTGATTCTGGCATTCTGTCTTTTAGCTTTCTGGTCAGTTTCATGGTAGACGCAAGAGGCGGGGCCATGCGAGGCTGTCGTCACAATGGCCTGCGAATCATCGTGCCACCAAGGAAGTGTTCTGCACCGACGAGGGTGACATGCAGGCTGGTGAAGAGACACCGTCTGGCCTCCATGCCCCCGATGGTCGAAGGTGAAGGGCTGGCTGGTCGCATCATTGAAGTGGGACCCACAGGTGCTCAGTTCCTGGGGTAAGTGTGTGTTGAGGACTCGGAGTCAATGTGAGTCGTTGTTGGGGTGCGTGTGAGTGGTTTTACGCTGGTGTGTTCTGTTCATACTGTCTTCTTCACTCCTTCCTGTGCTGCACATGGATCAGTAAGCTTCACCTTCCCACAGCTCCGCCCCCTCTGAATGAGGGCGAGAGCCTGGTCAGTCGCATCCTGCAACTGGGTCCTCCAGGAACCAAGTTCCTCGGGTAGGAGGGGCCCACCCTGCCCATCCCAAGATCCAGTATTCATCCAAGATCCTGTATTTTTATTTATTTATTTATTTTTATGTTGTTGTGTTTTTCATGACATGGTTTAAAGGTATAATTTGTCTGAAGAAGCGAGAATCGGTTATTATTACCCCAAAGTAAAAGGGCAGCACAGTGTCCAAGTTCACAGGAAGTTCTTCAGCCTAGTGAGAAGCTAGGCTCGCTATGTATCCTTTCCATACTCAATTGTCAATCAGCAAAGAAAAAAAGTGTGAAAAAGTGACTGATTATTTCGTAGTTATTTTTTTTTTTTTAATATAAAACAAAAATACAAAAAAAATCAGATTGTTCATATTTAATCAGGTTTTTATTATTTAATTGATGTGGTTTATGTGGCCCAGATATTTGGTAAGAAGAATCTGTAAAGGTGCATTATAAAGTAAAAATATGAAGTAAAGTTACAATGTCGCAAAATGGATGACTACATACTGAAATAATAATAATTTACTTACAAATGAACTTATTGCTCAGTGTGAAATCTGGGCCTCTTTAATTGAACACAAAGCTGATTGACTTTCATTCAGTTTTTTTTGGAATGTCTACAGGTGGATACATACATTTAATTGTTCTGCATGGTACTACTATACATCGCTGTCATCATTAGATGATCAAATATATATTTGTGAATAAATAAGGAATACGTTTCTGACAAATTAATTTAAATTGTACCATTTTTCGTGGCACCCGTGATAAGCTCTCAAGACACTTGTCCAATTACATTGTTGTTGCCAACTCATTCATGTCCACATGTGGACTGACAGACATGGAGCAAATAAAATAAAAATAAACTATACTTTTTTTGTTGTTGGCATTTTTAGGGTTCGATTTTTTTTTAAGCAAATAAAAGAATCAGCCACTTTTTCATTTTATTTGTTTTCCAATCGCCAATTGAAAGTTAAAAGAACAAGTGATATATGGAATTGGCTTTTTTCCCGTCTTCTTCTGGCTGCAGCCCCTTGTGGAACAATGTGACACTGCAAGACAACCAACTTCTGTACTTTTTCAGACTAAAATTATGCCTTTATAAACTTTTCAAGCACCAGTTGAAATATGTGCTTTTTTTGCCTGTTTTATTGTTTAGTTATTGTTATGATTTTATACTGTACACCCACTGACCTTGTTTTATTGTTTTGCAATGTCTTAGAACAGAATAAAATATTTCTTTTTTTTATGCCTTTCAATGTTACCCTGCATGATTTACACCTAATTATTATTTTTGAAATTCTGTTATTTTGCTTTTAAAGGTGGTTCATAATTGAAGGCTTTTGACATATTGTAACATTATTAATTACTGTAAATAATTCAAATTTGCTTATTCTGTTTCTCTCATTAGTCCTGTGATTGTGGAGATCCCACATTTTGCCGCTCTGAGGGGCACTGAGAGGGAGTTGGTCATCTTGCGGAGTGAATCGGGAGAAAACTGGAGGGAGCACCACTGTGATTTCACTGAAGAGGAGCTCAACCAGATACTTAATGGAATGGATGAAAGTAAGGACTCATAGCAGTTTAATCACTGACGGTATGCCAGTCGTGTGGAATAAAAAAAAAAAAAAAGAATTGGGTGATGATGACTTTAATAATACAAATGTTCTTCAAAAAAGATCTTTTTAAACCAATTGCATACATTTTGAAAATAAGTTCCCAAATTACAATTGAAGTCTTTGTTCAAATTGTCAGCATCATACTATAACTTTTATTGACTATAATCCTATGAATCTCTGGAGGCGAGGTTTACAGCGATTGGCTGACACGTATGATGGTATGTGATTCTTAAGTTATGAGCAATGTTACAGGCATATATTTCTGGAAAATTTGAGTCAAATCCCAAATTCAAATATTTATCACAAAGAGGTTCCAATATCTAGACTTGGTCTCAATACCACTTTTGTTGGGGTGTGGGTGTGGGGTTGTCTCTTCTGGAAGAGGATTGGGGCCAGTGAAGAGGAAAAAAAAAATGTTGGCAGGATTCTGACTTTATTCTCAGCATTCTGACTTTAAAGTGAGATATTCTCACTTTGTACTCTAAAGTGAGAATTCGGACTCTATAGTAAGAATACTCACTTTATTTTCGGAATTCTGACAAAGTACTCTGACTTTAATGTCAGAATTCTCACTTTAAAGTCATAATTGTGTGATTTCAGTCAGAATTCTCACATTAACTCATTCACTGCCATTGACAGCTACAGACGTCAAAAAATTATTTGAACTATTTCTATTAGTTTAGTTTTTTCTATTTTGTTAACAAGAGTATGAAAGCCTATCATTTTTTGTACATTTAGAACAGATTTAAAATGTGTGATTAATTTTGAGTTAACTAGTGAAGTAATGTGAATAATTCCGAGAAGTCCGAGAATAAAGTCAGAATCCTGCCAAACCTTTTTTTTCCCCCTCTTCACTGGCCCTAATCGTCTTCCGTAGTCTCCTGTCTCAGAATCAACTGCTTGATTAAAGTCATTTGTCTTGCGCTCAACTTAACTTGGTCTTTGTCTTGGCAACTTGTCAAAGTCTTGCATTGTTGAAGTAAAATTTCAGCACCACTGGTCATAAAACGTGTTAACTATATCTGTGATTCATAGAACTGGATTCCCCTGAAGAGCTTGAGAAGAAAAGAATCTGCCGCATCATCACGCGAGACTTCCCACAGTACTTTGCCGTAGTGTCTAGGATAAAGCAGGACAGCCATCAGATCGGTCCAGAGGGTGGCGTCCTCAGTAGCACTCTTGTTCCTCAGGTGCAGGCTGTCTTCCCTGAGGGAGCCCTCACTAAGAAGATCCGAGTTGGGCTGCAGGTCTGTACAGCACATGAGCTCATTGGTTCGACGCGACCGACGTGGTCCATAAGATGGCGAATTTTCGTGTTTTTTGCAAAACGTCTCAGGCTCAACCCATTGAAGTGGACGTGGTGAGAAAGATCCTTGGCAACAAAGCCACATTCAGTCCAATTGTCACACTGGAACCAAGAAGAAGGAAGTTCCACAAACCAATCACTATGACAATCCCTATTCCCAAGAGCTCGAACAATGAAGGGGTCGGATCTGTGTATAGCGGGGAAACACCCACCTTACGTTTGCTTTGCAGTATTACGGGTAAGTCTGAGAAAATACCCCCCCCACCCCCAAAAAAAAAAATATATATATATATATACATTAGGGGTGTTAGAGAAAATCGATTCGGCAATATATCGCGATATTACATCGCACAATTCTCGAATCGATTCGATATGCAGCCGAATTGATTTTTAAACATCATTTTTTTTATGGGAGTATTCAACAAAACAAGTTACTTAGGGTTAAGATTCACACATTAAGAATGGAAGGATGTCATATTAATGAAACATTAAGCCTTAATATTTGATTTCAGTGCTGTTCAAACATGAAACAGACTACAACCTGTTTGTTAAATTCAGTGGCTCAGTTATAAGGCAGAATTTTCAGATTATTAAATACATTATCATACAAATCTTACAGTGTACAATTACAAGTTTACTGATTAGTATTTTCTAAATTTGAGTAAAAAAAAAAATCGCAATAATCAATTTATAGATTCGTATCGGGATTAATAGGTATCAAATCGTGACCTATGAATCGCGATACGAATCGAATCGCCAGGTACTAGGCAATTCACACCCCTAATATACATATAAAACAAAATCTTTTTCTGTTTCAGGTGGGACAACGCCAGCTCAATGGGAAGACATCACTGGCTCTACACCTCTTACCTTTGTTAATCAGTGTGTTTCCTTCACGACCAATGTGTCAGCAAGGTAAAGCTCATGTCCAGCCCATCTCTTCGTTCACTTAACATGATTAACTTTACACCCTCATGTAACCGTAATGTCTCATTGACTCTAATGTCATTCACATTTGTAGATTCTGGCTGATAGACTGTCGGCAAGTCCAGGATTCTGTTAGTTTTGGCACTCAGTTGTACAGAGAGATCATTTGTGTCCCATATATGGCCAAGTTTGTCATCTTTGCCAAGACCTTGGACCCCATTGAAGCACGACTTCGCTGTTTCTGCATGACTGACGACAAAATGGACAAGACACTGGAGCAGCAAGAGAACTTCACAGAAGTTGCACGGAGCCGAGATGTTGAGGTGCAGTGTTGACATTGAATGGGAGGAGTTAAATCTAGAAGAGGGAGTCTGCTAGAGTGTGTTGAGGGTCCCTCAGTTTATTAAAACCCTGGAGAACCCACGGGGTCAAATTTGGCCCCTATAAATTCTGCTACTCAAATAACAAATACTTTTTTTTTTTTTTTTTTTACAAATTTAACTTCAAAAGTCCAGAGTGCCACTTCTGACCCCTGCATGGGGCCATCTAGTGGATGAATATTGCACTTACATGAGCCAGAGTGTTGGTGACAAGATGGCTGGCAACATGCTGTTTTGTTGAGCTGGAAATCAATCCAAACAAAACCATCTTCTCACCAAACCATCAGATGGTAAAATTGTGTTTTTTTTGTTAATCTATTTCATATCATGTTGCAGAATGCCTAGGAGTATGTTTTATATATATATTTTGATAAATTAGCAACTCTGAGCTAGTTCAAAAAACAAGGGTTAAAATCTAAAAAAACATATATTTTGGTGTTCAGTGAACTTATAGCAGTCATTTAATGTATAATTCATAATTTTCCAAAGAAGAAAAGGGTTCTTGGGTTCTCCAGGGTTAAAAAAAAAAAAAAAAAGATCTTTGGTCATTACGCTGTCTTGTCTGTCTTGAAGCTCCTCTTTCCAAACTCTAAAAGAGAACTAGTCTCTACTCTATCTGACATCACCTTGAAATGTGTTTGCTAATAATGCTACATGGAGATATTTGTGATATTGTCATTAACAACATAAGAGGGGCTAAATATTACTACTGATGATGTAGATGTATCGAATAGTGAGCCTGGTGTGTAATATCAAGAGAGTAGCAGCCCTTTTGGCTTTAATAGTGTGTTTAAATACTGATAACTCTTGTTATATGAACTCAGGTCTTGGAAGGAAAACCGATATTTGCTGACTGTTTCGGAAACCTGGTGCCTCTAACGAAGAGTGGGCAGCATCACGTCTTCAGCTTTTTTGCCTTCAAAGAGAACCGACTAGCTCTTTTCATTAAAGTATGTTAACACAGGGTTTTTTACACATTTAAGATTTCGACCAGTTGACTCAGTGAATGAATGATGTTTTTGAATTGATGCACAGATTCGGGACACAGCACAGGAGCCATGCGGTCGGCTTTCCTTCACGAAAGAACCTCGCACATACCGCAGTTTGAACCATAACGCCATCTGCAACCTTAACATAACCCTCCCAACATATTCCAAGGTCAGTCTAAAATTGATGTCATTATATTTGATGTGAAATGTGGCATTATTGAACATTTTGGTTTCTTTCCTTCTCATAGGAGTCTGATTCGGAGCAAGACATGGATGATGAGGTAAACAAAAACCTTCCTGATGCACTATGACGACAATAAATAAAATGTTGCTGATGACATTGCTTCATCTCTTTTCTCATGCAGAGTGAGAAGAGTGACAAGAAATGTAAGTGAAGCTTTTACTGTTCAACATCATCATCACTATCATATCCGAAATTATTACATTCTGTTCTATTATAAATCAACACACTGAAGTTGTCACTGTCTAATGAAAAGCACATGAAGTGGTGCCTTGAAATACAAGTGACCTGACTCACAAGGATTTTTTTTAAGATATGATGGATTATTTACTTTTTTTTTGCTATGATTTATGAGCGCAAACTTGAAATTCGAGTGTAGTGATCTTTGACACGATATTGCAATAAATATCATATTGTGAAACCAATACCATGATAAAACCAAATTGTGGGTTTTCCATAGAGATGGCTCGATCCGATCCACTGATCGGTATCGAGTCCGATACAGGCCAAAATAGCTGGATCGGGATCGAATAGTTTTTCATTATAACCAATCCGATCCATTCTATAATCTATAATTCTATAATCCATGTCGCTTTGTGCGACATGCCGTAAACATGCACGCACCGTCGCCATTACATTTCGATTAAAAATGTCATCTCGGCCTGCGATAGAATTGTGAGGAAAAAAGCCGCCGACCCTTGGAATAGACGTTGAAAAGAATTTGCAAATCATTGTATTCTGTTTTTATTTACATTTTGCACAACACACTTCATTGGAATTGGAGTTTGTATGTACAGATACTGTAATTTATGAATGCTCAAGCATATATTCTTTATCCTCTATGAGAAATTACTAATATTCGGCATCTCGTTTATGAATTGCAGCATTAAAGCATGATGCACAAACTGTTTAATTCTTTTTATTAGTCTATTTTTATAAAACAATATTATAGAGTGCTCTTTTTCCACCTTTTTCACACATTTGTTTGGGTGGAGAGGCTGGAATGTATTAATTGCATTTACATTAATTCAATAAGAGAATAGGATTTGAGAGAGGAGTGTTTTCAGTCCTGTGCGTGGTCACGGAACAAATTGAACTCATATCTTAAGACACCACACTGTACCGTATCTCTAAATATTGTCTTTTGATCTGAAATATCAAGAAACAAAAGGTTATTTGTGATATTTTCAGATTCAAACAAAATTTGGACATGTGCTTTTCATTTGCAGTTTCATATCATGTAGCATATTATTTTTCAACCATGATTTGAATTACATTATTAACAGATGATAACTGATCATAAAGGTTGTGACATACAGTGTTAGCCAAAAAAAACAAGTATATGTCAAGATATGCACTGTTTGATGTGTTACTTAAAATTGGAATGACCCTTGCTGTGTTACTTTGCTATCCTAACATGTCGTTACTGGTAGCTACGCTCTGGCTGTGCATCTCCCTTTTTTTCTAATTCCTCCATATTGGCTCTTTCTCTCGCTTCCCTTCCCCTCTTTCATTTTTTAAGATCTTTGAATTGTGCTCACTTCAATTTAGATGACATGATAAATGAGCTCAACCTTTCCTCAAAAATAACAATAGCCTATTATTTTTAATAGTGCAGCGTTAGGAACTAGGAACACATTTGTTTTGCTCTGTACAGAAAGTACTAAGAAAATATGTTGTCTTACAGAATTATTTTTAATGCAATTTGACTTTTCCCCTCTTTACTTTATCCAATATAATGGATGTTTTATTTACTCCTTATTCAGTTACATTTCATCTATTCACAGCACTGTAAATGACACCCATGTCACATTTTATCATAACTTAAGTAAAAAGGATGTGTAGCTCAATTAATTTTACCCGCCTCACACAGCAGTTTAATTTTTTGATTAACTATTTTATTTTTTAATGTGTCATCTATGTCTAAGTTTTTTTTTCTTCACAAAATTGTAGTCAAAATGCAGATCAGAGTTACTAAAAACGTTTATTCTAATAGGCTTTAGTGCTTGATTTGTTGCCAGACATGACTCCCCGTGTCATAAGCAATCTTGAGAATTTTGTTTGTCGCTTATTCATCCCTGTCCCTTTGTTCCATACAATGTTTGGTTGTTATCTTGTTGTTTGTTTTTGTTCTGTTAGGCAATTTCATTTTTGTTGTGTTTCATTTCCACTCACGTCAGAGGGACACTGCTATTATTATCGATGGTTTTCAAAGGCATTCAAACTCCTTATAAATTACTTCTCTTGGCTTTGCTTATGCTATTGCTGCTCTACTCACCTAAAACTCTTCTGGATCACTTTTACCTGTTTTTGGTCTTTTTTTCATCTTTTGGTCTCTGAAGACTTCCTTCTTCTCTGTCCTGTCCGTCCTACCTTGATTTCTGAACTCAGTCTGGATTTTAACAGCATTGTCTTGATCAAAGTGTTCTGATGTCTCTTCTCCCCACTTTATTTGTCCCCTGTGTTATTCACCCTTTTTGGTTGATGAACTTTTTTTTTAACTGAAGATGATGAATCTGAATCAATGGAGACTTTCTCACTGAAAACAAGTCAACCTCTGGACCCTGCAACCCTTGCAAGCCCGGATCTTCTCTCTGACATGTCAGACATAAAAACTCCTGTTTTGAATTCTGAGCAACTAGATCACTTGAAAAATGTGGAGGCAGATGGTTCTGAGTGGAATGAAGAAAAGGAAACTCTTGCCACGTATGAACTCCAAGAGAGGCGTGGAAAAGTCGGAGAGATTCAGAGTAACCGGATTAGTAACACTAAAGAGGAAATGCAAGAGGATAGTACAAGAAAAGCAAAGAGGTTCTCAGTCCTTGAGTCACTTGAAGCAAAGAATGTTGAGACAAAGAGCACTTCTAGCAGACTTGCCACAGAGGACAGAGGCATGGCATGCATGGAATCATGCCTTGGCATAGACAAAACATTGGAACAGACAGCTGCATTGATGGATTATTCTCAAGTGGAAGTTGTCCAAGAAACTAGTGAACAGTTTATTGTGAAGTCTGATGGTAAACGAAGGCCCCCTGACATCAAGAAACCTATTAGGAGGAAGCTACGAGACAGAGAACGTTCTGGATATAGTAGCTCTGAGGGAGAGATGGAAAGAATGAGCTCTGAGGAGTCTTTAGATGGCGATGCTGTTCTGAATGAGAGTGGCCTTGTTCTCACACCAGCGGTAGATCCGCCAGCTTCTCCTCGTGTGGTTGAGACACCCATAGGATCAATCAAGGACCGGGTTAAAGCCTTACAAAACAAAGTTGAAGAGGAGGAGGGCCAAAAACCAGCTCAGGTGCAGATTTCAAGATCGCCCCATACAAACACAAGAATGGAAAGTGAAATGCCGCAGCTCCCCAGCCTTCCCAAATCTCCCAGATCTCAGACAGAAAGATTAGAAGAGACTATGTCTGTTAAGGAGCTGATGAAAGCATTTCAGACTGGCCAGGACCCTTCAAAAAATAAATCAGGGCTTTTTGAGCACAAAGCATTGGAGTCTTGTGATTCGAGGGAATTAGATACTGTCCAAAGTCCAAAATCACCACCAAACCCCAAAAGTCAGTACCTCAGAGTTCCCCATCATGACAATGACTTTCAGAGAAATGACAAAGCTGACTCTGGAAATCTTCCAACAGGCATACTTAAAGGTACCTCTAAAGAATCACTACTAATTTCGGATGCAAATTTTGGAAAGACGGTCACTTTTTGTGATGATACGGGGGATCACACAAGCAGAAAGTCAACAGAGCCTTTGGAAAAGCACAGTATGTCTGTTAAGGAACTAACAAAAGCATTCCAGCATGGGAATGAGCCTTCAAAAAGCCAAGATGGGCTTTTTAGGTACACCCCTCTTGCTTCTCCAAGTATTTCAACACCAGAAGCAGCTGCTCTCAAAGAAGTTGCAAGCACACAGGAAGCAAAATCTCAAATTCAAACTACTACAAATTACAAGTCCATTGATACAAGAGAGTTCATGTCAGATGATGTTTGTTTTGGAAACAAGGTGGACAATGCTGATGCAATTCGGCATGACAAGGGGAGGACTTGCCCTCAGACAGAACTATTAACGGGAAGGGGCTGGGGAATGACACAGGAGCAGTCTACCAGCAACAGTATGACTTTATCTGAAGATTTGCAGATAAGCCCTGACCGCAGGCCTTCTGAAGACTTCAGTGCTGACATAAAGGCTGAGCTTGAAGAAAGTCCTGAATACCAGCTGTTCAAGAAAACCTCCACAGCCTTAGATGTGAGCTTTAAGATGGAGGGATCTGATGAGGAGTCTTTGGCTGATAGACTACCAATCTGTAGTTCATTTAGGGAAACTATTTCTCCTTTTGATAATCAAATGATTGATGAAGAAGGATTTGCATTCACCCATCAGATGAGCAATGATAATGAAGTTATAAAAATGACAGTTGATGAACCACTACTCGAAGAAGTCCACATTAGTAGGAAAACAGATAGGCAGGCATCCACATCAGCAAAAGATATGTCAGGAATGATGTCCTTGATGAAAACAGATTTGGATCAGTACCTACAAACCAAGCCTGTGCCAAATCAGACACTCCAAGAGATTATTATTGAGGAAAATTTTGAACAAATTATCCTCATAAAGGAAAAGGAAAAAGACATCTGCACATTTTCATCTGGTAGTATTGAGTTTGGTACAGAAAAAGAAACTGATCATAAAACGATGAAAGACCAGTCAGTAACAATGGAAGCTGAGGAAGCAGAGAGTGAGTGTAAAAAATCAAAAGGTGCAAAAAGGAAATCTGGGCTATTATCAGACAACAATGATCAGTTCCTAAAAGCCAGGCAAATGCCTGGTTGGCCAGAGGAACAGAATAATTTGAAAATAAAAATTGAAAAAGAAACAGTTTCTGGACAAGACAAAAACAGGACACATTCGAGTGTCGGAGAGAATGACAATGAACTTGCAGGGATGCTACAGCTGAACAATCAGTCTTGCTTTCAGGATGAAGTCGTAAATGTTGAAGGAAAACAGTATTCAACAAGTGATCATGGAAGCAATGCATTGTTTTCACAATATGATAATGGAACTGAAAAACTCACAATTGAGGAACCACAAGTTCAAGAAGTCCACATTGGCAGGAAAACAGATTACCAGCCAGCTGCAACACTGAAAGATATTTCAGGGTTGGTGTCCTTAATGAAAACGGACATGCATCAGTGTCTAAAAACTATTCCTGTAACAGATCAACCCCCGCAAGAGAATATCACTGAGGAGCATTTTGAACAAATTATCCTTATAAAGGAAAAAGAGAAAGACATACACCCACTTGCTTCTGATGTGGCTGTATTTGGCACAGAACAGCAACACTTTGAAAAAACTGATATAAGAGAATACAGACATGAGACATCTTGTTCCAGTTCAGGAGAGGACTATGAAGGACTTGAAGTGGCCCCTTGGGTGAACTATGATAATGAAGACATCACAAGTGATGAACCAGCACTTGTCCACATTGGCAGGAAAAAAGATTACCAGGAACCCACAGCAGGGAAAGGTATGTCAGGGTTGGTGTCCATAATGAAAATGGACATAAATAAATGTCTTGAATCTGGTCCTGTAACAGATCAACCACAAGAAGAGGATATTATTGAAGAAAATTTTGAACAAATTATCCTCACAAAGGGAATAGAGAAAGACATTCACCCATTTGGTTCTTATGAGAGTGATTTTGGAACAGAAGAGAAACATTTTGAAGAAACTGTTATAAGAGAAGACAGAAATAAGACACCTCGTTCCAGTTTGGGAGACGACTATGACAAATCTACAGTGGCTCCTCAGATGAACGATTATAATGAAGAAATCATAATGGATGAACCACTACTTGAAGAATTCCACATTGGTAAGAAAGCCAAACACGAGGCACCAACAGCAGTGAAAGAAATGTCAGGGTTGGTGTCCTTCAAGGAAGAGGACTTGGATCAAAGTCTGGAAACAAGGTTTGTATCAGATCAATCATCACAAGAGTATATAACAGAGGAAAATTTTGAACAAATTATCCTAACAAAGACAATAGAAAAAGGCAATCGCCCATTTGGTTCTGATGAGGCTGTGGTCGACCTAGTACAGAAACATTTAGAAGAAACGGATATAAAAGAAGACAGAAATAAGACACCATGTTCCAGTTTGGGTGAGGACTATGAGGAATTTACGATGGCCCCTCAGATGAATGATTATAATGAAGAAATCAAAATGGATGAACCACTACTTGAAGAATTCCACATTGGTAAGAAAGCCAAACACGAGGCACCAACAGAGGTGAAAGAAATGTCAGGGTTGGTGTCCTTCATGGAAGAGGACTTGGATCAAAGTCTGGAAACAAGGTTTGTATCAGATCAAACATCACAAGAGTATATAACAGAGGAAAATTTTGAACAAATTATCCTAACAAAGACAATAGAAAAAGGCAATCGCCCATTTGGTTCTGATGAGGCTGTGGTCGACCTAGAACAGAAACATTTAGAAGAAACGGATATAAAAGAAGACAGAAATAAGACACCATTTTCCAGTTTGGGCGAGGACTATGAGGAACTTACGATGACCCCTCAGATGAATGATTATAATGAAGAAATCATAATGGATGAACCACTACTTGAAGAATTCCACATTGGTAAGAAAGCCAAACACGAGGCACCAACAGCAGTGAAAGAAATGTCAGGGTTGGTGTCCTTCATGGAAGAGGACTTGGATCAAAGTCTGGAAACAAGGTTTGTACCAGATCAACCACCACAAGAGAATATAATAGAGGACAATTTTGAACAAATTATCCTAATAAAGGGAATAGAAGAAGACAATCGCCTGTTTGCTTCTGATAAGGCTGTGTTCGACATAGAACAGGAACATTGTCAAGAAACTGATATAAGAGAAGACAGAAATAAGACACCTCGTTCCAGTTTGGGCGATGCCTATGAGGAACTTACAGTGGCCCCTAATATGAACAATTACAATGATGAAATTCTAATAGATGAACCACAACTTGAGGAAATCTATATTGGCAACAAAACCAATAAGCAGGCACACTCAGCAGTGAAAGATATGTCAGGGTTGGTGTCCTTCATGAACAATGACATGGAACAAAGTCTGGAAACAAGGTTTGTACCAGAACAATTGCCACAAGCGTATATAACTGAGGACAATTTTGAACAAATTATCCTAACCAAGGGAATAGAGAAAGACAATCACCCATTTGCTTCTGATGAGGCTATGGTCGACATAGAACAGGAACATTTTGAAGAAACTGATATAAAAAACAGAAATAAGACACCTTGTTCCAGTTTGGGCGATGACTATGAGGAACTTACAGTGACCCCTCATATAAACAGCGATAATGAAGAAATCACAATTGCTGAACCACTACTTGAAGAAGTTCATATGGACAAGAAAACCAATAACCAGGCACCTACAGCAGGGAAAGATATGTCAGGGTTGGTGTCCTTAATGAAAGATGACTTGGATCAAAGTCTAGAAACAAGATTTGTACAAGAGCAACCACCACAAGAGAATGTAATTGAGGACAATTTTGAACAAATTTTTCTAATAAAGGGAATAGAAGAAGACAATCGCTTGTTTGCTTCTGATGAGGCTGGGTTCGACATAGAACAGGAACATTTTGAAGAAAGTGATACAAGAGAAGACAGAAATTGGACACCTCATTCCAGTTTGGGCGATGACTATGACAAACTTACAGTGGCCCCTCAAATTAACAATGGAAATAAAGAAATCCCAATTGATGAACCACTACTTGAAGAAGTCCATATTGCCAAGAAAAACAAAAGCCAGACACCTACAGCAGTGAAAGATATGTCAGGGTTGGTGTCTTTAATGAAAGATGACATGGATCAAAGTCTAGAAACAAGGTCTGTACCAGTTCAACCACCACAGGAGAATATAATTGAGGAAAATTTTGAACAACTTATCTTAATAAAGGAAAGGGGGAAAGACATTCACCCATTTGTCTCTGATAAGATTAGCACATCTCGTTTCAGTTTGGTAGAGGAATACGAAGCACTTGCAGTGGGCAATATTGAAGACATCACAATTGATGAGCCACTACTTGAAGAAGTTCGCACTGGCCATGAAACAGATTGTCAGACATCCACAGTGAAAGATATGTCAGGTTTGGTGTCCATAATGAAAAAGGACATCGATCAGCGTCTGGAATCTAGTCCTCTGACAGCTCAACAACAGCAAGAAGAGATCATTGAGGAAAACTTTGAGCAAATTATCCTTGTAAAGGGAAAGGAGAAAGGCAGTCACCCCTTTGCTTCTCAAGTGGCTGGATTTGGCATGGAACAAAAACATTTTGATGAAACTGATATTAGGGAAGATAGCAATAAGACTCCTCATCACAGTTTGGGAGATGACTATGAAGAACTGAAAGTGGAACCTAAGATGAACATTGATAATAAAGAAATTGATGAACCACAGCGTAAAGAAGTTCTTATTGTCAAGAAAATGAATAACCAGGCACCCACAGCTGAGGCTGCGGCTAAAATTTCTACTGCTGTAGAGTCATATTTTAGTGACTACAGTGAAAGTACTATGAAATTTGCAAAGCCATATGAAACAATGGGTGAATGCAAGAATGAATATGACGATGCAAATTTTGGTGCCACTGGCCCATTTATACCACAAAGGCCGGTTGATTTAAACAACCTTGACACTGTCAGTTTTGATGAACCATTTAAAGATCTTTATCCACAGGACTCTCTCGAGGCAAGTCCGGTAATAGAAGATATATCTTCGAAGAAATCCCCTGATTCTATTGAGCCAAGCCCAACTAGAGAATCTCCTTGTCCAGACTCTCTTGAAGGAAGTCCCACTCAATCAGAGGACACTGGAGATAGGACATTGCATGCCAAGGCAGCTATGTATGAAGATTATGCATCACAACTCAAAGCATGTTTAGCTTTTGACACAAATAGCAATGATGACAATGAATCAGAAAACGTCACACAAATGGAAGGTGACAAAGACCCCTCATTCCATGAAGATGACATGGAGGATCATTCCACAGTCAGTCAATTTACTCCAGAAGAGGAGATGTTTAAAATGGCTTCAAGGATCAAAACCTTTGATGAAATGGAACAGGAAGCTAAAGCAAAGAGAGATACATCCCCATATACACTATCACCGACAAGTGACCATGACATACAAATGGCTCCAGATATGCCATTGTCTTTACAAGATACACCAGAGGAATATTTTGAAGAAACAGTTGCAGAAACAATTAGTTCAATTCATAGTATAGAAGAAGAGAGGGAAGAATTTGAGTCACAAATAATCACAGAGGACAGGAAATCACTTGATAAATCACCTGCTCAATCACCAAGCGATGACAAAAGCCATGATCAATTTCAATTTGAAGAGGGAAAGCTATTTGAAATGACCAGAGGGGGCGCAATTGATCTGACAAGAGGTTTCGATGAAGAGGTTGAAGGGCATGTATTTTTTCAAATAGAGAGACATCCAGTCGATGAAGTTGTTCCAGAGGAGACATGGGAAGAGCAAAGCAACAATAGTGATTCAGATGGGGAGGAAATCCTTCAGAAGCCAACAAAGCAAATTGTTCCTACTCCCAAACCCAGAACTTTCTTAACACCACCATGTGAGAAGTCAAAGAGTGACAAGCACCTTTCTGAAGCTGATCTTGGTAGCTCAACAGAAGTTCAGCTCGGTTCCCCCACAGGATTGGAGAAGCTAACCATTCTTCAAGGTGATGACAAAAGCCTTAGCGTAAACTATCTTGACTCAACAATCGCGGATCTTCAGTCATGCACTAGGATAGAAACATTAGCATATCCAAAGCAGAGCTGTGATTTATTATACTCCTCTGCTGATGAGGATGAGGAAGAAGATCAGTGTTCGGTCATTGAAATGTCTTTTTCAGGTGCACGGGCTATTGTCAATCAAAGCAGCGTAACAAATGAGGATAATCAGTTAAAACTGGGAAGATCCCAAAAGAACTCTGAGCCTGATTTGGTTAGCAAGACAGTAGACCCAACCATGATTCGCAGAACAAGATCTGAGACGGATGATGGGCCAAGTAAAGCCTCAGGTAAAAACAGCAGGAGTTGTTCTGACAGTGCTCAACCTACATATGAATCTAGCATTTCCTCGGCTAGACCTCTTCCCACAACAAGACAAATGAAAGGAATCCAAATCTACAAGACTGACGAATCTTCTATTTCTTTGGATACTGATGACATCAGCAGCTCAAGTCACAAGAGTCCAGATTCTGTCATCTCTATGTACGACATCCCAACCTCAAGCAGTTTAGATTTGGATCCTTTGACGGCTGTGCAACCGTCTTCTGGTACAGTGGATGTGTTTGAATCTAGGCCTACCTGGGATGACACGGTGGAAAATCAGAGGCAGAGAATCACCGATGAGCAAACTCCAGAATGCGTGGCAGGTATGGCCAGGTCGACACGGGCTTTTGCTTTCCTAGTTCTTCTCCCTGGCGGCAAGAACGTTTTTCTTCTTCGTAAGAGCATTCTTCCATCACGTGTGTGCATGTTGTGGTATTTTGCATGTTGGTGAGTTAATTGTCCATCTCATCTGTGTCTGTGTCCTATCTCAAGATTGAATGGTCATGTTGGTTTTAGTTAACAAGCTTATTTTGATGCAGACTATTGGTATCTCTGATACTAATTTAGCTTGGCTAATATTACTACCTTTCATCTGCTGATCTTGACCATATAATCATATTTTAGAAACTCTTTAGCGATGAATCCAACCTTTATCTTTTCATCAATCAACATTACATTTCCACGTTTAATTTCAGGTGTGTTACAGTCCGTAAAACCATAGTCTTAGGAAAATGACGCTGGTAGATGTATTGACAGCATGTGATGTGTAAGGACCGCTAAAAATATTGTATTTTACTGTGGTGGTATTTTAGTGGATTGGCAGGATGATGCTGACAGGAAAGAGGAGACATTAGCCATCATTGCAGATCTCCTTGGCTTCAGCTGGACTGGTAAGATGACATGTGTAGACTCTCCTAATTTAATGATCGTATCAATAAAAATATTTTTTCTATGGAAGATTATAGATCATAGGTCTCAAACTCCGGTCCTCAAGGGTCCAAGGGCCATATTTTAAAGGTTTCCCTCCAACATGCGTAAAACCTGAAAGGATTAGCTCATCACCAAGTTCTGCAGAAACCTGATAACAATCTTGAGTATTTGAATCAGGTGTGTTGGAGGACGGAAACCTCGTAAACGTGCAGGACTGCGGCCCTCGAAACCCTGAGTTTGAGACCTATGCTATAGATCAAGTGAATATTTATTTATGTAAAACATTGAAATGCATGTTGTTTTTTGTCAGAAAAAAAACACTCAATATCCCTTCATATGTTGTGCATTATTCCAGAACTGGCAAGGGAACTGGAATTCAATGAAGATGATATCCAATTAGTTAGAACACAGAATCCCAATTCACTTCAAGAGCAGAGTCATGCCTTACTTCAACATTGGGTTGAACGGGAAGGCAAACATGCAACAGGTACATATTACATAGTTCAGCCTTAGTCAAAAAGACAGATTAGAATTATTAGTCAACTCTGAATATTGGAAATGACTACACTTGCTTTAAATGAATCGTTAAAAACCCTGTAAAGTGATTTCAGTGTTTTCATTCTTAACGGTGTTGGGCCCATCCAACTGCCACCGTCTAATTTCAGGCGTCTCACATGGGTCCACACAGCAGACACTTCAGGGAAATTTAACTGTTTTTTACGTTCGCCTTTGAAGGATTTAAAGAATTTTGTCCTCTTTGCGTGTTCCAAAAATGAAGATAGATTTAATGTAAGAAAAATACACCTTTGCAAAAATGATTTTTAATCAATCAGAGATCTCTGGACAGATAACAGCCTCTATCACCACTTAAACATCGTGGGATTCAGAGCGTCAAATGTGCTTCTTCCGGGTGTCGAACGGCTTTTATAGTTTAAGGACCTCCTCTCTTTTATTTGTAGACAAAACATATCTCTGAGTACTTTTCCAGAGCAGATGGCGTAAACAAGGTCAGATTTGGGTGTGTGTTCGGGACTGAATATGTTATATAGTTGAAGGTTCTATTTTTCCCCATAACAAAATCTCACAAACAAGTTGAACCAAATTTACGGTGGCCGTGACTGATGAAGAAAGTAAAGAGTGTGTGTGTGTGTGTGTTATTTCAAAGCAAATTTTGTTTTCAAGACCGAAATGTGCGTGTACAAAATAAAACAAGGAATTTTGGACCAATCAATGTGCACCAGCCCAAGGTCAGACCATACCCAGATCAACACCTTCTGCTCTACTAAGGACACAAAACATTTCGACAAGGTTAATATAAAGAATTGGGATGTTCATAGTGTGTAACAATGGTTAATAAAATAAAATGAAGAATTAAAAATGCTACAATATCTAACACTAGCTACCAACACCCCGCTTCGTGTTGTCGGTGTGTGGGTCCACCTAACAGACACACTTCAGGGAAAGTTAGCCGTTTATTAAAAACAGCGGCAGACATTAATCAGCGTGTGGACCACACTGACAGCATTTCCCGTAAGAATGGACACATTTGACTGACAGGTGAAGGTCGAGCGTTTTCAGTGTACTCGGGATACACCATCACTTTATATACCAGCACTTGGGGGATTTGTTTATTCATTGAAATTTGGCACGTTTGTCAACAACACTCATCTCTATTGTGTGTCAAATTTATAAGACCTTTTATTTACTTTACAGGGACTTTAATGATGTTTTTAACAGACTGTAAGTACATGTACATGTTTCTGACAGTCATTGTGAAATAATTCCACAGAAAATTGCCTGATTAAGCGACTGACCAAGATCAACCGGATGGATATCGTTCATCTAATTGAAACCCAGATGAACAGGTCAATTCAAGAACAAACCTCAAGAACATACGCAGAGATTGAGAAGACATTGGACCATAGTGAAGGTGGCTAGGGGACATTTTATTTATGTCAAGGAGTTTTCAATTAGTGTACTAATTTTATATCCTGTTAAATACCCTCCCACCCCCCCAGTGTCAATGGCTCTGTCTTCAGTGCAAGAAGATGTGGACAGCCCCAGGATTGTAAGACGAGTTGAATCAGATCGCAAACCTCCCCCAGCTGTTTCTGAAGAGGACCTTTCTGTAGCTTCTCTACTTGACATTCCTTCATGGGCAGAGCCTGCTGGACATACCCACTCAGAGAGCATGCATGGTGACCTTTTGGAGGAGATTGAGATTTCACAGTAAATTGCAAATTTTATTTGATTTCTAAGTATGTGGCATATATATGTGTAAGTTAGTTTTGTTAATTAGTTAATTTGGCAATAATAATAAAAATAAGCACAGACAACAGTAATTCGTTCATGCCAAGTGATCCTTGAGTAGCACTGCAAATACAATTATAAACCTCTTGTGTGGTGATTTCCAACCAGTGTGCCGTCAGAGACCAAAGGGTATGCCACACGAAATTATCCAATTTAACGTTATTGGTCAGAAAATTCTTAATTTATGATAAAGAATGTATTTTGGTGGATCTATTTATGTCAGTGGCCTATAGTGACTGAGAGAAAACAAGTGAATGCTGTTCCATTAGTCTGCAAAAGGTACTTTGATCTATATATCCACCTTTTGTATAACATTTTTATTCGGTGGTGTTGCATGTAATTTTTCTAATGCACTGGGGAAATTGTACTGGTTATATTGCCAATCCTATTGTTGAATTGTATTCAATAAGAGTACTGAAAAGGAACGACCCAGCGGTCTTATCCTTGATGTCAGTTAACTCATTTTGGGCCAGATCTTAAAAAATCGAGCTCTGGTATTGTGTAGAGACTAGTGTGTTTGCTGATTGTACAGTTTATGTATTTTACATATCAAATTTTTAAGCCAATTTAATACCGTCTGCTTTGTGTTACAGTGAACTCAACCCTAACCTGTGGACTTCAGATGATATAATTTCACATGAACGTACATGCTATGCCAACTTGGATGAGCAAGTAAGTACGCTCCCCATCAAAACAGAAGCAGCTATGAAGAGCAAAGCAACTCGAGTTTATGATGTCGAGTGCAAAGTGAAAGACCAGAAAATTTCCTGCAATAGTGAAGTTCATGTCCCCAAGTCTTTTCATGGTAGTGGTCAGAGCCAAGTAAATGAGAAATTCAGCCAAAACATCTCTGGGACCATTGTTGCAAAAGTGGATCAGCGGTCACCTGAAACTTTGAAGTTGCCATCATCTGGATCAATCAGTGACATTAGTCTGATCTTATCTGAGTCAGACCAAGCTGAGACTGACTTTGAAGAGATTCATGAATCTTGTAGTTCCCAGATAGGTAGTTTAAATTATTCCAAAGAAAAGTTGAGAGGAACCTCTGGCCCTAGCATGTTTGTTTCACCAAAGATTAAACAAGCAACTTTCGCGATAACTGAAGAAAACACAGATTTAGTCGTACAGAAGTGCGTTGATGAACTGACAGCCCAATTCTTCAAGGATTTCGCTGGCCATCCCAAGAGCCAACAGGCGCCTAATGTGAACATGGGCTATGATCCATTTACATCAAGCAATGAAAACACAAAAACGCAAGTTGGGTTTCAGGATAACATATGCTTCATTGATGATGATGATGATGATGAAGTCCAGACAGTGAAATCCACAGTCGCTACAGACAAGTACCGGCTAGTGGATGATAGTAAAAGCACTCATATGGCTTATGACTCAACTGAGAGCTCTGATATTTGTAGTTCAATTAGTCCAGACAGTGAGAAATACAGGGCAAAGACAGTCTCTTCCAGCCTTTATCTGCCTACCTATGTCCGACAGACATCTGAGCAAGATGAAACTTTGTCTTCCACGTCATTAGATTATGACACTTATGTTTACGAAAAAGACTTATCACCGGCAGAATTTTGGACCTTAAGTGATCCTTTAACTAGACTTTCATCACCCGAATCCGTCATGTCAATCAGTGATTACAGGGCAATGTCTCCTGACTCTCCTCTGAGCAAAAGGAAGGGTTTTACAGCAGATTTTCCTATAATGGATGTTAGTTGGGCACACTTTTCAAGCTCTGATAAATATACTTCACTCGAAATTACCGAAAAAAATACAGACCCCAATCACTCAAATGTGTGTGATAGTAGACCACAATTTGGTGGAACAGATAAAACTGCACAGAACTTCCAGCGAGAAATCCCAAGTTTGACTTCAAACATGCAGCCTTTTGAGCAATCTTCTTTCAGTAGAAAGGCTTTGCCAGATTTCGGCACAAATATTCATGAATATGAATTATCAGACATGGATTGTCGTCCCTTTTCACCACAATCTCAGACTTCTCAGTGTAGTTTCTCATTCCTTGAGCTCTTGCTCTCTGAACCAACGCGTTACAAACTTATGAATCAGTATTGTGATTATTTTTTACAGTATTCAGGCGATACTGAAACCTTCCCGCAAATGACACCACACCACACAGAATTGGTTAAGGTTAACACTTTGGAAGCAAAATTGTCCTTAGATAATAGTTACCCACAAGATGACAATTACCAAACGTCAAATGCTCATTTGTTACCAAATGAGTCACATTCAATATGTAAATCTGATCCTCAATACGACATGAATATACCTCCATCACATCTGATTGAATCTTATGATAAGAATAACCTTATTGCAGAAAAGCCAGAATCACTGCAAAGAATGAGTGATGTAATGATTGATAAAGGGAGCAGAGAGCATGTAAAAGAAAAACAAATGCCATTCCAATGTAGTCCTCAAGTCCTTAAGGAAAACAAAGAAAGTAACGAATCATTTCTTGATTATTGGTTTTCCAAGTTGACACCTCAACCTTCTATTTTACAACCATCAACATATAACCATGATAATTGCACAAAAGATTTAAGAAAAAACACAGATTCTGTAGATTCTAGTTGGATAAAAGAATCAACAGAAGCAAATATTTATTCAGAAAACAAATTTCAAACACTATCTGTGAAGGTGGATAGCAGTTTATCAGGAATACAATTAAAGAAGCCAGTTGTATTTAACTTGATGGAAAGACAAAAGTACACTTTAGAGTTTCCAAAGGATAAAACGACAGTATGCAAAGGACAACTTTCCAATGTTGAGGATTTGGACAAACGCATCAGTCTAGAAAAGATGATGCCATCATCTACAAAGGTAGGAGTATCAATTCCAAAGTGTACTCAAAGTTCTGAATTGATTGAACAGGAAAAAGACACACACTGCAACTTTTTCTTAACCTACAGTGAAGATAAACTAAAACCAAGCAACATATACGCAGACCTTTGTCTCAAACATAGTTTTGAAAACAGCGGATCAACAATGCAATATTCCAGTTCTTCAGAAAAAGCAGCTAGAAAAAGTCTTGTCACTGTGAACAAATCCCAGGGAACGTCTTTAGTAAAATATTTTACGAAAGAAGAAGTTGTATGTGGCATTACACATGAAAAGAAAGCAAACGCTTTATCTGAAGTAAAGACATTTGAGTCAAGGCCTATTTTACTACAGTCTTACTCCTTCGAGTTTGCTGACTCCTCCACACCTCAGATGGCCATGGAGGGGAGATCATATTCTCCAGAGTCTGTAGCATCTCACTGTGAGCTCAGGGCTCTTTCTCCTGACTCACCTGTTCCTCATTTTGACATAGCCCAAATTGAGAGTTATGACCAATGTTTAAACCAAAGGTCGTGCACACCACAATCAAGCATTTCAGATTGGGATGATGATGATTTGTGTCTCACTGACCTTTTTGATGAAAGCAGGCCCGAATCACCAGATTCGCTATCGTCAAAAACTGTCAGAACAGAAAGTAAGGACTTGGTAGTTGCAGGCCAACCTCAGTTTTGTGCACAACTTTTTACATATGCAGATGTCGTCCGTGGGTTTACACATGAAAAACCTTCAGATACCATGTCTGACGTCATGGCTTTTGAGTCAAGGCCTGTTTTACATCTGTCTGACTCCTTTGATGAGTTTTCTGACTCCTCCACAGCTGAATTTGTCATGGAGGGGAGACCATCTTCTCCAGAGTCTGTAGCATCTCACTGTGAACTTAGGCCTCTTTCTCCTGACTCACCTGTTCCTCATTTTGACATAGCCCAAATTGAGAGTTATGACCAATGTTTAAACCAAAGGTCGTGCACACCACAATCAAGCGTTTCAGATTGGGATGATGACCATTTGTGTCTCACTGAACTTTTTGATGAGACCAGACCACTGTCTCCACAGTCTGTTTCGTCTGACATGGAACTGGATCTCTTACTTACGCGCAGGGCGTTGTCTCCAGATTCTGTTTCTTCAGATCTAGACACGTCGCTACTGCGGGACTGGCTGTTGGACTTAAGAGCATCCTCCCCAGATTCTGCAGCTTCAGTTGGGAAATGTTCATTTAGTCCCGATTCGATGTTTGTTCAAAACAACAGACAACATTGTAATTATTACATAAGGTATTCTGAAGATAGGCCAGTTTCTCCACTGTCAACATTGTCTGATGTTGAGTATTCAGAACTTTGTGTCAAGGATCTTCTTGAGGAAAGCAGGCCTGAATCACCAGATTCGCTATCATCAAAAACTGTCAGAACAGAAAGTAAGGACTTGGTAGTTGCAGGCCAACCTCAGTCTTGTACACAACCTTTTACATATGCAGATGTCGTCCGTGGCTTTACAAATGAAAAGGCTGCAGATACCATGTCTAAAGTCATGGCTTTTGAGTCAAGGCCTGTTTTACTTCTGTCTGACTCCTTTGATGAGTTTTCTGACTCCTACACAGCTGAATTTGTCATGGAGGGGAGACCATCTTCTCCAGAGTCTGTAGCATCTCACTGTGAGCTCAGGGCTCTTTCTCCTGACTCACCTGTTCCTCATTTTGACATAGCCCAAATTGAGAGTTACGACCATTGCTTTAACCAAAGGTCGTGCACACCACAATCAAGCATTTCAGATTGGGATGTTAACGATTTGTGTCTTACCGACCTTTTTGATGAGACCAGACCACTGTCTCCACAGTCTGTTTCGTCGAACATGGAACTGGATCTCTTATTTAGCGGCAGGGCATTGTCTCCAGATTCTGTTTCTTCAGATCTAGACACGTCGCTACTGCGGGACTGGCTGTTGGACTTAAGAGCATCCTCCCCAGATTCTGCAGCTTCAGTTGGGAAATGTTCATTTAGTCCCGATTCGATGTTTGTTCGAAACAACAGACAACATTGTAATTATTACATAAGGTATTCTGAAGATAGGCCAGTTTCTCCACTGTCAACATTGTCTGATGTTGAGTATTCAGAACTTTGTCCCAAAGATCTTTTTGATGAAAGCAGGCCCGAATCACCAGATTCGCTATCATCAAAAACTGTCAGAACAGAAAGTAAGGACTTGGTAGTTGCAGGCCAACCTCAGTCTTGTACACAACCTTTTACATATGCAGATGTCGTCCGTGGCTTTACAAATGAAAAAGCTGCAGATACCGTGTCTAAAGTCATGGCTTTTGATTCAGGGCCTGTTTTACTTTTGTCTGACTCCTTTGATGAGTTTTCTGACTCCTCCACAGCTGAATTTGTCATAGAGGAGAGACCGTCTTCTCCAGAGTCTGTAGCATCTCACTGTGAACTCAGACCTCTTTCTCCTGACTCACCTGTTCCTCATTTTGATATAGCCCAAATTGAGAGTTATGACCAATTCTTTAACCAAAGGTCGTGCACACCACAATCAAGCGTTTCAGATTGGGATGTTAACGATTTGTGTCTCAATGACCTTTTTGATGAGACCAGACCACTGTCTCCACAGTCTGTTTCAACAGACATGGAACTTGATCTCTTATTTAGCAGCAGGGCGTTGTCTCCAGATTCTGTTTCTTCAGATCTAGACACGTCGCTACTGCGGGACTGGCTGTTGGACTTAAGAGGATCCTCCCCAGATTCTGCAGCTTCAGTTGGGAAATGTTCATTGAGTCCCGATTCGATGTTTGTTCAAAACAACAGACAACATTGTAATTATTACATAAGGTATTCTGAAGATAGGCCAGTTTCTCCACTGTCAACATTGTCTGATGTTGAGTATTCAGAACTTTGTCCCAAAGATCTTTTTGATGAAAGCAGGCCCGAATCACCAGATTCGCTATCATCAAAAACTGTCAGAACAGAAAGTAAGGACTTGGTAGTTGCAGGCCAACCTCAGTCTTGTACACAACCTTTTACATATGCAGATGTCGTCCGTGGCTTTACAAATGAAAAAGCTCCAGATACCGTGTCTAAAGTCATGGCTTTTGATTCAAGGCCTGTTTTACTTTTGTCTGACTCCTTTGATGAGTTTTCTGACTCCTCCACAGCTAAATTTGTCATGGAGGGGAGACCATCTTCTCCAGAGTCTGTAGCATCTCACTGTGAACTCAGGGCTCTTTCTCCTGACTCACCTGTTCCTCATTTTGACATAGCCCAAATTCAGAGTTATGACCAATGCTTTAACCAAAGGTCGTGCACACCACAATCAAGCCTTTCAGATTGGGATGTTAACGATTTGTGTCTTACCGACCTTTTTGATGAGACCAGACCACTGTCTCCACAGTCTGTTTCGTCAGACATGGAACTGGATCTCTTACTTATCAGCAGGGCGTTGTCTCCAGATTCTGTTTCTTCAGATCTAGACACGTGGCTACTGCGGGACTGGTTGTTGGACTTTAGAGCATCCTCCCCAGATTCTGTAGCTTCAGTTGAGAAATGTTCATTAAGTCCCGATTCGATGTTTGTTCAAAACAACAGACAACATTGTAATTACTACATTAGGTATTCTGAAGATAGGCCAGTTTCTCCACTGTCAACATTGTCTGATGTTGAGTATTCAGAACTTTGTCCCAAGGATCTTTTTGATGAAAGCAGGCCCGAATCGCCAGATTCGCTATCGTCAACAACTGTCAGAATAGAAAATAACGTCTCGCTAATTGCAGGCCAACCTCAGTCTTGTGCACGACCTTTTTCATATGCAGATGTCGTCCGTGGGTTTACACATGAAAAACCTTCAGATACCGTGTCTAAAGTCATGGCTTTTGAGTCAGGTTCTGTTTTACTTCTGTCTGACTCCGTTGATGAGTTTTCTGACTCCTCCACAGATGAATTTGTCATGGAGGGGAGACCATCTTCTCCAGAGTCTGTAGCATCTCACTGTGAACTCAGAGCTCTTTCTCCTGACTCACCTGTTCCTCATTTTGACATAGCCCAAATTCAGAGTTATGACCAATGCTTTAACCAAAGATCGTGCACACCACAATCAAGCGTTTCAGATTGGGATGTTAACGATTTGTGTCTTACCGACCTTTTTGATGAGACCAGACCACTGTCTCCACAGTCTGTTTCGTCGGACATGGAACTGGATCTCTTATTTAGCAGCAGGGCATTGTCTCCAGATTCTGTTTCTTCAGATCTAAACACGTCGCTACTGCGGGACTGGCTGTTGGACTTAAGAGCATCCTCCTCAGATTCTGCAGCTTCAGTTGGGAAATGTTCATTTAGTCCCGATTCAATGTTGGTTCAAAACAACAGACAACATTGTAATTATTACATAAGGTATTCTGAAGATAGGCCAGTTTCTCCATTGTCAACATTGTCTGATGTTGAGTATTCAGAACTTTGCGTCAAGGATCTTTTTGATGAAAGCAGGCCAGAATGGCCAGATTCGCTATCGTCAAAAACTGTCAGAAGAGAAAGTAAGGACTTGGTAGTTGCAGGCCAACCTCAGTCTTGTACACAACCTTTTACATATGCAGATGTCGTCCGTGGGTTTACACATGAAAAACCTTCAGATACCATGTCTGAAGTCATGGCTTTTGAGTCAAGGCCTATTTTACTACTGTCTGACTCCTTTGATGAGTTTTCTGACTCCTCCACAGCTGAATTTGTCATGGAGGAGAGACCATCTTCTCCAGAGTCTGTAGCATCTCACTGTGAACTCAGAGCTTTTTCTCCTGACTCACCTGTTCCTCATTTTGACATAGCCCAAATTGAGAGTTATGACCAATTCTTTAACCAAAGGTCGTGCACACCACAATCAAGCGTTTCAGATTGGGATGATCACGATTTGTGTCTCACTGATCTTTTTGATGAGACCAGACCACTGTCTCCACAGTCTGTTTCGTCTGACATGGAACTGGATCTCTTACTTACAAGCAGGGCGTTGTCTCCAGATTCTGTTTCTTCAGATCTAGACACGTCGCTACTGCGGGACTGGCTGTTGGACTTAAGAGCATCCTCCCCAGATTCTGCAGCTTCAGTTGGGAAATGTTCATTTAGTCCCGATTCGATGTTTGTTCAAAACAACAGACAACATTGTAATTATTACATAAGGTATTCTGAAGATAGGCCAGTTTCTCCACTGTCAACATTGTCTGATGTTGAGTATTCAGAACTTTGTCCCAAGGATCTCTTTGATGAAAGCAGGCCCGAATTGCCAGATTCACTATCGCCAACAACTGTCAGAATAGAAAATAACGTCTCGCTAATTGCAGGCCAACCTCAGTCTTGTACACAATCTTTTACATATGCAGATGTCGTCCGTGGGTTTACACATGAAAAACCTTCAGATACCATGTCTAAAGTCATGGCTTTTGAGTCAAGGCCTATTTTACTACTGTCTGACTCCTTTGATGAGTTTTCTGAATCCTCCACAGCTGAATTTGTCATGGAGGGGAGACCATCTTCTCCAGAGTCTGTAGCATCTCACTGTGAACTCAGAGCTCTTTCTCCTGACTCACCTGTTCCTCATTTTGACATAGCCCAAATTGAGAGTTATGAACAATGCTTTAACCAAAGGTCGTGCACACCACAATCAAGCATTTCAGATTGGGATGTTAACGATTTGTGTCTTACCGACCTTTTTGATGAGACCAGACCACTGTCTCCACAGTCTGTTTCGTCGGACATGGAACTAGATATCTTATTTAGCAGCAGGGCATTTTCTCCAGATTCTGTTTCTTCAGATCTAGACACGTCGCTACTGCGGGACTGGCTGTTGGACTTAAGAGGATCCTCCCCAGATTCTGCAGCTTCAGTTGGGAAATGTCCATTTAGTCCCGATTCGATGTTTGTTCAAAACAACAGACATCAGTGCAATTATTACATAAGGTATTCTGAAGATAGGCCAGTTTCTCCATTGTCCGATGTTGAGTATTCAGAACTTTGTCCCAAAGATCTTTTTGATGAAAGCAGGCCCGAATCACCAGATTCGCTATCATCAAAAACTGTCAGAACAGAAAATAACGTCTCGCTAATTGCAGGCCAACCTCAGTCTTGTACACAATCTTTTACATATGCAGATGTCGTCCGTGGGTTTACACATGAAAAACCTTCAGATACCATGTCTAAAGTCATGGCTTTTGAGTCAAGGCCTGTTTTACTTCTGTCTGACTCCTTTGATGAGTTTTCTGACTCCTACACAGCTGAATTTGTCATAGAGGGGAGAGCATATTCTCCAGATTCTGTAGCATCTCACTGTGAGCTCAGGGCTCTTTCTCCTGACTCACCTGTTCCTCATTTTGACATAGCCCAAATTGAGAGTTATGACCAATTACTTAACCAAAGGTCGTGCACACCACAATCAAGCATTTCAGATTGGGATGATCACGATTTGTGTCTCACTGACCTTTTTGATGAGACCAGACCACTGTCTCCACAGTCTGTTTCGTCGGACATGGAACTAGATATCTTATTTAGCGGCAGGGCATTGTCTCCAGATTCTGTTTCTTCAGATCTAGACACGTCGCTACTGCGGGACTGGCTGTTGGACTTAAGAGCATCCTCCCCAGATTCTGCAGCTTCAGTTGGGAAATGTTCATTTAGTGCCGATTCGATGTTTTTTCAAAACAACAGACAGCATTGCAATTATTACATAAGATATTCTGAAGATAGGCCAGTTTCTCCATTGTCTGATGTTGAGTATTCAGAACTTTGTTTCAAGGATCTTTTTGATGAAAGCAGGCCAGAATCGCCAGATTCGCTATCGTCAGAAACTGTCAGAACAGAAAGTATAGTCTCGCTAATTGCAGGCCAACCTGAGTCTTGTACACAACCTTTTACATATGCAGATGTCGTCCGTGGCTTTACAAATGAAAAAGCTCCAGATACCGTGTCTAAAGTCATGGCTTTTGATTCAGGGCCTGTTTTACTTTTGTCTGACTCCTTTGATGAGTTTTCTGACTCCTCCACAGCTGAATTTGTCATGGAGGGGAGACCATCTTCTCCAGAGTCTGTAGCATCTCACTGTGGACTCAGAGCTCTTTCTCCTGACTCACCTGTTCCTCATTTTGACATAGCCCAAATTGAGAGTTATGACCAATGCTTTAACCAAAGGTCGTGCACACCACAATCAAGCCTTTCAGATTGGGATGTTAACGATTTGTGTCTTACCGACCTTTTTGATGAGACCAGACCACTGTCTCCACAGTCTGTTTCGTCTGACATGGAACTGGATCTCTTACTTACAAGCAGGGCGTTGTCTCCAGATTCTGTTTCTTCAGATCTAGACACGTCGCTACTGCGGGACTGGCTGTTGGACTTAAGAGCATCCTCCCCAGATTCTGCAGCTTCAGTTGGGAAATGTTCATTTAGTCTCGATTCGATGTTTGTTCAAAACAACAGACAACATTGTAATTACTACATTAGGTATTCTGAAGATAGGCCAGTTTCTCCACTGTCAACATTGTCTGATGTTGAGTATTCAGAACTTTGTCCCAAAGATCTTTTTGATGAAAGCAGGCCCGAATCACCAGATTCGCTATCATCAAAAACTGTCAGAACAGAAAGTAAGGACTTGGTAGTTGCAGGCCAACCTCAGTCTTGTACACAACCTTTTACATATGCAGATGTCGTCCGTGGGTTTACACATGAAAAACCTTCAGATACCATGTCTAAAGTCATGGCTTTTGAATCAAGGCCTATTTTACTACTGTTTGACTCCTTTGATGAGTTTTCTGGCTCCTCCACAGCTGAATTTGTCATGGAGGGGAGACCATCTTCTCCAGAGTCTGTAGCATCTCACTGTGAGCTCAGGGCTCTTTCTCCTGACTCACCTGTTCCTCATTTTGACATAGCCCAAATTGAGAGTTATGACCAATTATTTAACCAAAGGTCGTGCACACCACAATCAAGCGTTTCAGATTGGGATGATCACGATTTGTGTCTCACTGATCTTTTTGATGAGACCAGACCACTGTCTCCACAGTCTGTTTCGTCTGACAGGGAACTGGATCTCTTATTTAGCAGCAGGGCGATGTCTCCAGGTTCTGTTTCTTCAGATCTAGACATGTCGCTACTGCGGGACTGGCTGTTGGACTTAAGAGCATCCTCCCCAGATTCTGCAGCTTCAGTTGGGAAATGTTCATTTAGTCCCGATTCGATGTTTTTTCAAAACAACAGACAACATTGCAATTATTACATAAGGTATTC
Source organism: Vanacampus margaritifer (assembly GCF_051991255.1). Classification (NCBI taxonomy): domain Eukaryota; kingdom Metazoa; phylum Chordata; class Actinopteri; order Syngnathiformes; family Syngnathidae; genus Vanacampus; species Vanacampus margaritifer. The sequence goes on from NC_135438.1 coordinate 11,806,828, forward strand.
TGAAGATAGGCCAGTTTCTCCATTGTCTGATGTTGAGTATTCAGAACTTTGTGTCAAGGATCTTCTTGATGAAAGCAGGCCAGAATCGCCAGATTCGCTATCGCCAACAACTGTCAGAACAGAATGTAAGGACTTGGTAGTTGCAGGCCAACCTCAGTCTTGTACACAACCTTTTACATATGCAGATGTCGTCCGTGGGTTTACACATGAAAAACCTTCAGATACCATGTCTAAAGTCATGGCTTTTGAGTCAAGGCCTATTTTACTACTGTCTGACTCCTTTGATGAGTTTTCTGGCTCCTCCACAGCTGAATTTGTCATGGAGGAGAGACCATCTTCTCCAGAGTCTGTAGCCTCTCACTGTGAACTCAGAGCTCTTTCTCCTGACTCACCTGTTCCTCATTTTGACATAGCCCAAATTGAGAGTTATGACCAATTCTTTAACCAAAGGTCGTGCACACCACAATCAAGCGTTTCAGATTGGGATGTTAACGATTTGTGTCTCAATGACCTTTTTGATGAGAGCAGACCACTGTCTCCACAGTCTGTTTCGACAGACATGGAACTTGATCTCTTATTTAGCAGCAGGGCGTTGTCTCCAGATTCTGTTACTTCAGAACTAGACACGTCGCTACTGCAGGACTGGCTGTTGGACTTTAGAGCATCCTCCCCAGATTCTGCAGCATCAGTTGGAAAATGTTTAATTAGTCCCGATTCTGTGTTTGTTCAAAACAACAGACAACATTGTAATTATTACTTAACGCTTTCTGAAGCTCCTTTGTCAACATTGTCTGATGTTGAGTATACAGAATTTTGTCCCAATTATCTCTTTGATGAAAGCAGACCAGATTCACCAGACTCAGTGTCATCAGACAATGTTGTTTCAGGTAATAGTGTTTTAACAAATGCAGGCCGTCAGTCTGATGTGAGATCTCCTACAGTTGCAGATACATCATTCTTCTCCCCAATGTTTAACGATCTCCATGCATATAGAAAATTAATATCACCTTTGCTTGATCCCTTCTATAAGGGAAGATGTTCTTTCAAAACGCTTTTAAAATTAGATGCAGAACAACAGTATTTCTACGATCCTCAACCAGCCACTCCCGGTATTGCTGTTAAAACGTCAAGTGAGTTTTCCCTGTGTTGTTTTAATACTACGAAAAAGAATCTTCCGGACCAACCTTCCACCTGTCTTGCTGACAAGTTCTCTACTCCAAAATGTCCCCCAGACTGTCCTGTCTTTCCACCAAAATATTCTTCACAAACTGCTGAAGAATGTAATGTAAATGAATCACTTTCACAATCAAAAAAAATTGTACACATATGTGAACCAGATTCACATGAATTTGTTTCTTTTGACAGGGAAACAGATCACACAATGCTCCATCGAAACATGACTGTTCAGTCATTTAGTGACCCCTGTTTGTATAATTTAAGACCGCCTGCACCTGCAATTCATGATTCAGTAGAATGTTTACAACACCATCAATCTGAGCAATGTCTCTTCGATCCAAGTATTGACACAGACCCAAGACTTGCGTACAAGCCATTACACAGATTAATGGCGAACATATATGATCCCGTCTATAAGGGAAAACGTTATTGTGACACAGTCTTGTTAGGTGAAACTGCATTTGATAAAGGCTTGGAAAAGACTTCTGAGAAAAGCAGCTTTGAATGTTTAACAGCTACTGGGGAGGAGCAATTTCTAAAAGAATCTAGTATTTTAGAAAACACAAACAGCATCAAGCCTCATCCAAATGAAGATATGACTGGCAATAATAGCCAGCCAGAGTTGAGTCACAGTCTGTCTGTGGAAGAAAACATGGACATTCAAGACACAGAGACCTTGAGCAAACAAACTCCAACAAGGAATGAAACAATGGAACAAAGACAACTTTTGCTTGAGCATGAAGGGACAGACACGGTAACCCCAATAATGATGACGCACAGCCAAGATGTGCTTTTCAAAGACATGGCAAGACAGTCACTGAGAATGGACAAAAGTTCCTTTCTGCCGGTAAGACAGCAGAAGGTCTTGCCTTGCTGTGAATGCAGTGTTGCTTCACATAATTCATAATTTTGGCCGTATACTGCATATTTTTGGAATGGATCTTTTACCTCAAGCTTTCACTAATTGCACACAGTGGCCCCGCTGCCAAGGCGTGTTCGCATTCAAGCAGAAGGAATGGTTTTCTATGGGGATTGCCGTATGGCTGTATTGTAGCGCAGCAGCTGTAATAATTGTTATTAAGTAATGTGCTCAGCCTTTTAATGGTGAATGTGGTACACTGATGTTTTAACACAGCATCAGCTATTTACAGGGGGTCCTTGGTTTACGATCATCCCGACATACGAGGTGTGGAGGTTGCAAGCATAATTAACTAATTTGCGCAGCGGACTGAAAATATGTTGGCATGTGGTAGAAGGCATGCTCAGTTACAAACAGAGGTATTATTTTTCATTTGATTTTATATTCCTGTAAGTGTTTCTTTGTACAAATGCTTTATGTAATTGTGACATTACTACTGTGTACATTTATGTTACTGATAGACTACAGCACTTTCTGACTTGCGTACGTACAAATTCAGGTTACATCGGCAGTGTATGAACGTAAATCGAAGACCCCCAGTAAATATAAAATACGCATGTCCACTTTCACTTAACACTTAATCCGAATTTTGATTAAGTTCACTTGTGCCCTGCCTTATAAAATGTCATTGCATTTTCAATGGCATATTCTGATTCAGTGTACTGTACTATTGATAGGTAATAGAAATTACTTTTCAAATGATGTAATGTATTTGATTTGGATTTGTTTTTGTAGTTATTAACAGTTATATAAAATACTACTGGAATGATCTTCGGTAAATGCTAGTGGGCTTTAAGTGAATTTTTGCATCAGAGACATTGCTCTGACTCCTGGCCTTGGGGAAAAAATGCATGTTTCATTCAACTTTCATTTTTCATCAATCTCAAATCATTTTCATTTTTTTCCATTCCATCGTTTCCTACAGATATCAACATCATCTTCCAAGACGAATCTTTCCCAGCCAAAAGAGCAAAAAGATCCTGATTTTGAGTGCTTTGTAACAAACATACAGTCAACGTGTTGTAACGCAAACACACTCTCTGAAAATAGAGAATTACCCACTGCTGATATTTTCTATCAAAGTAAAACACAATCTGAGGTCTCACTGACTACTGAAACTGGCTCATCACAAACCACAGAAAAGGATTTAGTATTTTGCGAAAGAAGTGAAGGGTTCAGCTCAATGACCAAAGACTCAGCTCAGGAGAATGGTGAGGAGGACATCATCAAACCATCAAACTCCACACCAACTCCACCAGCTTCTGAAACACCACAACTGGACTTTTTGCTGTCAGACCTAGAAGAGATGAAAATGACAAAAGATGAAAAGTTTAGATCAAAGCTCCCTTGTCCATCTTTATCACAACCCAATGACAAAAGCTCCAAAGGTAATGAGATTTATGATTGCAAAAACCTTCAAGTTGAAGTTGGATGTACTAAAGATAATGTAAAAGTCAGTATGCAGCAAGATAAAGATGCAAACAAGACAAATGTATCAATCGCACGCCCTACACATCTTCAAACATCTGACCAAGTTGTCACTGAAGAAGTATCAGTTGATCCAACGATCATGCAATCAACCTTTGCTGGAGAAACTAGTATCTCACACACTGCGAATCTGCCAAGTGCAGAATATTCCAAAGGAGCTCATGACATGAGTTTTACTTCAGACGTAGGTAAACCTGTTTTCCCCAAAGTTCTTGAAGATGTGCCAAGTAATATGTGTGAGGAAAGTTTTAAAAGTGATGCTGTTCAAAGTCAAGAGCAAGAGCCAAACGTGGAGTCCTCTGAAAAGGAAGAAACAGCCAGGAAGAGTCTCAAGGAAACTTCACATATGCCAAGTCAAGAACCAACTTTTTTTGCGAGACAGTTTAGCTTTGAGGAACTGACATCATGCTCCACCTCAGCGAAGTTTGCGATGTCCTCAGATGAAACTAGTCCATTGGCTTTTGTACATCATCTGGAAACAGCTACCTCTGGAAGACAGTTCATTTTTGAGAATCCAATGCAGACTGATGGTTGCTCGGATGAGGCAAGAGCTCATTCGCAGCACCTGGAAGAATCCCTCACTCCGATAGACAATGACGTACCTGATTCCAAACCCAGCTCAGTTCAAACAAAAACAGCAATGACTTCATTCGCCTCTGATGAGGAGTACACCATCCTACCTGGCTATGCTTCGACCACAGTTGCCTTTACCCACATGCTCCCAGCATATGAAGAAGTTGTCTGCACTAGTCCAGCCTCTGAATATTCCGATCCAGAGCCTTTCTTTGACTGCAGGCAGGCTACATCTGATTTCTCAGAGACTGAGACTGAGACTGAACCTGAGAAAACATCAAGCTCAACTAAAAATCAGCTAGTGGATGACCTCAGTTGCCCAGGAGAGAAAGAAACTGTGTATAGACAAGTGTTGCTCTCCTCTGGAAGTGACGATTTTGAGGATGCTTCTGTTGTTCAAGAAGATGTACCAATCCAGAGTCAAGTATTATTCCATTCAGGGGCATCTGCTGAGGAATTCACCCTGTGTGAACTGACCGGCTCCAAAATGAGAGCATGTGATGATTCAGATTCTCTGACAAGGGTAAGGCCAGATTTAGTGGATCGTACTGGCCTTGCAGTTTAACCAAATTTTAGATTTACTTTGTAAAGGAATGACTGCTAACCCTCTGGTCACATGGTTGAAATCTTCATAACCCACAATTTCATTTGTAATTTCTCTCTTTTTTTTTTGTTGTCCTAACTGTGCATGTTTCATTCTCACCATTAGATCATAGCTACATCTTTCATAATCGCCTGTTTGGTTTTGTTTTTTGTTTGTTTTTTAAATCAGACTAACAAACAAGTTATGTTGTACTGTCCAGGATATGAAATGCAAATGATTTCTGGAAAGTACACGATACCACTTTGATTCTTGCTTGCTTTGCTTCCAAAATTTGTATTCATTTTGGATTTCTTCTTTCATTTAATCATAATGGCTTTTGTTCTACTTGGTCAGGAGATCAACGCAGAGATTGGCTCATTATCTGAGAGTTCTGATGATGAGTTTTTGAGTGCCAGAATTGTGCGAAGGAGAGTTGTCATTCAGGTATCCACCCCAACATGATTGATGGTGGATGGATGGAGCATGAAGGGTGTGATTTTAACCACACTAAGTTTTCAGTGTCAACTTGAAATTGCCGGTCTAACAGTTTTAGACTAATCAAAGTGGATAAAATATGGAGTATAAAGTGTGATACTGTGTTTAGCAGTGTTTATTTCTTCATTTGCACAAGTTTACATATTTTTCCCTGAGAATGCAACTTGAATGTGCATTTCCAGTGTTTGACATGCTTTCAAATTTTGCACACCTCAATGATTTTCAGTCTGGAAATGTGTCTTTTTGTCCGTTACAGGCTGATGAAATGCCTGACCTTCCTACACAGACTGTGACAGAAGAAAAGTACAAAGATGAAAATGGTCACATTGTTGTCAGAAAGGTACAGTGAGATTTTCTGTAAAGACTTGGCACATTGAAAATGACCAGAGATGGGCATTCTGTTTGTACTGACGGACTGTCCTTCAGTCCATCATTGATGGACGATTTTGTTGATGAATGACGAGAGAGAAAAAATGACGGACAAAGCACTGACAGAAGTGGATTATCATCTGTCGGTGTAATCGTCACTAACCGGGTCACATACCGACGACACCCGTTTTGTTGATGGAATGCCCACCACAGTCCGTCAGTCCTAGAATAGTTGTGACAAAGAAATGACGTAAGCGTGGTTAAAATAAAACGATGGACTGACGATGAGAGAAGGGTGCCCAGACTGTTGGTGAATGACTGACCAGCAAAACTTTGTAAAATGCCCAACTCTGAAAATATAGTATTTCATAGACATAGACAGTGCAAAATCTTTAGGCCAACACTAATGTTGTTTTGATGCCATCATGACAGCGGTTTGACACAGTAACATTTTTAGAGTAGTACAGATCTAGTTATTAGAATCACGCAAATACAACAAAACCTTTCTGAAAGAAACTTTGTAGAGGGTTAGTGCATGCACAGGCCATGGAAGAACCCATTAAATATTGGGGAGGACATAAAAGCCACAAATACTACTTACTTCAAAGTGAATGTTTGACCTTTCTCAGGTTACTCGAAAGATTATTCGCAAGTGTGTTTCCTCGGATGGTGTGGAACGGGAGGAGGTCTCAATAGAGGGATCCCCCCAGAGGTCCATAAGTGTTGGAGAGGGAGACGGATACTCAAAAGTGGTGAAACGCACTGTTCTAAAGAGCGAGGGAGACAATACAGAGGTATGTGTGTGTACTCTATTTGGGCTGTGAAATATGAGCTAAAATGCATTTCACTGTATAAGTTGAACCTCTGAAGTTTTAGATTTATAGTGGAAGTATTTCTGAATGGGTTATATATTAGTCCCTTAGAAAATGTAAATTTATTACAAATAAAAACAGATGTAACATAACTTTGAGAACATTTATTGTGCAGATCTTAAAAGTCGAAATTAAAACTCAGTGGTACAAACGAACACAAACAACATTGCAGATATAGATATTTTATATAGGCTACTAATATACGTTTGACCTAAAGGATTCTCCTTTTGGCTGACGTTTGTTCTATGCGGTAATATACTTATTAATTTCCGATTTCCCGACGTGGTGTCGTGTGTACCTACTGTGTAGCTGTAGCCTCATTTCCTCTGTAGATGCATAATTTACCTGCTGTTCATATGTGGTTGCAATTCTCTGTAATGTTTTTCAAACTTCTATTTGGAGTTTAATCTACCGCCTAAGCCGTTTTTCTGGTGTTTCCCTACTTAACATTTCACATACAGTAAATTTAGCAGTTAGCATAGCTTCTATCTTCTCCTGTTACCTCTTCTTGCTGGGTGTATCCAATGCAGCTACTCCTCATCCTCCTCTAGATTATTTGCCACAGTACATGTGAGGAATAGTGACTTTAAGTAGCCATGGTCACCTCGGACAGTGTCTAGCTAGCCAGCGCATCGTGTGGAGCAAGTTAGCTTAGCACTTAGCATTCTCTCAGTTGTTCCTGAGCAGTGAGGAAAGCAGGGAGGATGGATGACTGTTCGACGTGGACGCACTCTATTTTTTTAAACGATTTGGAGCTGGTTAAAAATAATAATAATAATAAAAGGTTCAGGCAAGTCAGACGTGCTTGAAGCCATACTGTATTCACACTGAGGCAGATACAATGTAATCAACAAGCACTGTAGCTATTGGTCGGTAGGTAGTGTTCAAATCGATACTATAAGCCAAATTCATACCGTATACTACACATCCCTACTCTGTGTACGGTAATAGAGGAATATCATTATAGTCATTTAATGGCCTTTTTATCTGAATCTACAACAAACAAACTTCTTTTTGTGAGTCTGTGATATCAAATATGTTGTTGCCTAGGTTACATTTGCTGAAAGTGAGGGATTCTCAGCATCACAAGCGACCGCTGAGGTGCGTAAAGTCAGTCTGGCCGAAAGAACCACTGTGGTAGAGGGTAAAAGAACAGTGACGCACAAGGGAGACTTGTCTTTGGCTTCTGACCTCCCCTCAGCCCAAGAGGACTTCAAACAGGTTTGTCCACACACACTCTTTTCACATTTGTATGAAACAAACGACATTTAAACAAATCATCATTTGAATTGTAGTCAGTGATTTGTTGCTTCCTTCAATGCCACCAGGCACTTGGTTACATTGGTGGTTTTACCAGAGCAGAGCTCCCCCATGTGGTTGAAAGTGAAACTGTCAAAGATGATGGAACTGTGGTCAGGAGGTGTGTGGGAGCGGGAGCGCATGGGTTTGATTTTATTGGATTCACATTTTCTTGCTTTCAGACTCGTTTGGTATAGTTTGTAGTGATTGCTGTGTTACAGCTTTATTACTAACAAGTGTGTCTTGGTCTGACGTGGCATGTAAAAGTAAACGTATATTTTTTTAAATGATAGCTTTATTTATTAAGAGGGGAAACAACGACCTTCACATCTCTGTGGAGATATGTTGGCTCATTCTTTCTTGCAGAATTGCTTTAATTCAGCAACACTGGAGTTTTCGAGCATTAACGTCCTTTTTAAGGTCATGTCAATAGAACTGAAGTCCGCACTTTGGCAAAGGTGTTTTGGATCGAAGTGCGCTTCGGCAACTGGCATGTTCTCCCTCTTTATGGGAAAGAGACAAATTCATGGTTCCATTAATCAAAGCAAGTGGTCCAAGTACTGAAGTAGTGAAGCAGCCCCAGACAGTTTGACTGTTGGTATGATGTTCTTTATCTGAAATGCTGTGTTACATTTACGCCAGATGTAATGAGAAACACATCTAACAAAACGTCAACTTTTGTCACATCCGTTAACAGAATATTTTCTCCAAAGTCTTGGGAATCATTCACATGTTTTGTTTTGTCTTTTTTTTAAACATTAGGCAAGGTAGCTTTATTCATATACTGTAATGCATTTCATACACAAGGTAATATAATTAAAAGCACAACATTTAAAAGGTTTTAAAAAACAGAACACCAGCTCTGTTTTTAGGAATAATTTTTGTTCCTGTTTTTTTTTTTTTGAAAAAAAAAAATAATTCCTGTATTTTTTTTTTTGAATATTTTTTTCCCTGCTTTTCTGAGTAATTTTTCCTCCTTTTTTCTGAATAATTTTTTTCAGCCTGTTTTTCGGAAGATTTTTTCGACAAAAATAAAAATTCAGTAAAACAGAAAAAAATATTCAGAAAAACAAAAAATGGAAAAAAATACTCAAAAAAACAAAAAATGAAAAAAAATACTCAAAAAATGGAAATAAAATACTCAAAAAAACAAAAAATGGAAAAAAAATACTCAAAAAACAAAGAAAAATGGGGAAAAAATACTCAAAAAATGGAAATAAAATACTCAAAAGAACAAAAAGTGGAAGAAAAAAATACTCAAAAAATGGAAGAAAAAAAATACTCCAAAAAACAAAGCTCCCCCAAAAAATTGGTCAGAAAAACAGGAGTTGTTTTTTTTTTCAAGTGAATGCAATACGCTTCCGTATTAACCTAAACCATTCAGTGATTTATAAATCAGCTTTGCATGGTATCTAAGGCTTGCCACTGTATCTTATGCTAACCAGGCGTTTTCTTTCTTCATGGCAGAATTCACCCTCAATTACTTGTGTAATGCCTTTTCTTTTTTTTCCCTAACATGTTGATCCGTGTTTTTGGTCTTTCCCGTGTACAGGGCCCACATGCGTAAAGGTGAGACCCTGAGACGGACGGTGGTGCAGGGAGGTGGGCAGCGCAAACAGGTCCTTCTCGAACAAGTGGACGGCCCCACACCAGGTTCCAAACCACACAAACTCCAGCAGCATCTGCACCAGCTGTTTCACCACTACTATGAAGAACACCAGGAGGACCATGACGATAATAATAAGGAAGAGGAAGAGAAAGAGTAGAAGAATGTGTAACACACTCCCTTGCTACACTAATGATCCTATGCATTTGCCACATGCAATCCCAGCGTGCACCTCAAAGCTACCACAGTCTTCCCATTTAAGCCCTAAAATTTAATTTTCAGTTTACTTCCTTTGATGGTGTTACATATTCATTCATTTCTTGTTCTGACGTTGACGGGTTTGTTTGTTTTTATTTTGCCTTTTTTTTTTTGTGGTGACCAAAGAATACCTTCCCTGATCAATTTTAGGTATTGTGTCAACATAGTCTACATTTTTTTTGTCTTTGTTATGTGGTAGAGCAAAAAAAAAAAAAACTACAGGAAAAATGCTAATCGGTTCTAGCCCACACTGAACACTTGACCTAAAAAAAAAAATAGAGTGGGTGCTTGAACTGAAAAAAACAAAACAATTCTTCACGCTACACTGCCTCTCACCGCCACACTTAGTGAGATCATCTCGGCTAAGAAAAGTCACCGTACTAGATGAAACATGAGTGTATTTATTTAACTATTACTACTGCTGCTGCTGCTGTTGTGTTTTTGTGTAGGCAATGTGTAATGTGTCTTTCGGGCATTCTGATAGTATCTAACCTAATCTAGATAATACTGACATCTGTTAGCCTAGGAATGATTAATCAATCATGTGAAGTAGGACAGGCATGACTAATCAACATCTGTCATTCCGATCCTGGCTTTGTAATTTTTGTCGATTTACCCCCCGTGTCGCTCCGGTCTAATCTTTTGGGTATGTTTTATTCAAAGCAGACTTTTGTTGGCACTGCGTCCTAAATTATTGATCACGGCTCTTCGGGTATGAATGCTGAGTGTGTGAGGAAGTTTCAGTATGTATTGTTTGTCAACTATGGTGTCTGATTGATTTGAGATTATTTCAAATCAAGCACATTTTATGTCTTATTTTGGAGGGTTATTTTGTGTACTAGATAACATCAATTCTCAGAAAAGGGGGTTAAATTAGCCTTTGACGTGACAGTGATTGGATTCCCACCGCATCCCTAAATTCGAAAGTGTAAAGTTTCAAGTCTTTTTTTTTCTTTCTTTTTTTGCCAGCAACAAGCTAATTATTGGAAAAGAATGGCACATGTTGCTGTTTGTAAAGTGATGGTGGTTGTGATGTATTTATTTATTTATTTATTTATTATAAACCATTCTTAATTTGTGTGTGATTGTGAGTGAAAGTTCATTTTCGAGTGACTAAAAGAGGATGCACTAGATTATGTAAGCAAAATATAGAAAGAGATTTATTTTACACAACCTGTATTTGCACTCCTGAATGCCAGGATGGAACGCATCCATGCTTTTAGTGTAGCCGCTGTGTGAAAGTCTAGCAGAATTTAATTTAATTTTTTTGTCTAATTCGTTGGAAGGACAAATGGAGAGCAGAGCTTTGTTATTCCCGCTCAGAGAATCGCTACTGTATGTAACTTCCAAACATTATTTCACTATCACTTCACTATTTACTTTTTGAGAGAGGAAGGGAAAAAAGATCACTGTGACAGGTACTTTTATTTTGAAAAATCAGCACCCCCTTTTTCTGTGATGCAGACAGTTATATACTCATATGATGCATATGTATAAACATGTATAAGGGCATGTATTGCTGTTCAAAACTCAAAAAAAGATAAAAACAAAATGGCTGCAGTGTGTTTATGGCTGATAGAGAATAAAAGTCTACAAAGTAAGCATCTTTTGGTGCTTGTCTTTTCTGTTTTCCCAAAATGGCTGGTCCAATACATTTTTATCAATCAGACGCCTACTAATTGTTATGCACCTCCTTCACAGTAGCTGGCGCTATTTACCACAAAATGTTGAAATCCACCTCAAAAAGAGTCTGGAGAAGAGTCCAATCAAGATGACATGTTTTTGGCAATGTCATGTTGGTTTCCCCGGTAGACGTGAGTGACTGGAAGAAGAAAAAATATTAAACCGAGTGCTGTGCCATCAAAAAAAACGAGAGAGAAAGATTAATTTAACTATAAATAAATATTTGTGCATATACAAATCATTATAAACATAAAGTGTCATCTTTTGGCATCATAGTAAAGCTCTGGTCTCAAAAAGAAGTGATTAACTGAATTTTAAATAAAGTTTTCAAGTGATTGTTGACGGGTCAAACCATTCTGTTATGGGCGATATGCTGGGTTTTTAGGACACTGAAATTGAATGGCCTACTGAATATAAAATGCATTTTATGAATTTATATGTTTTAGAAATATTTACATATACCTTTAAAAATATTTAAAAATCCCACTTACCCCCATTTGAGAACCACTGATACTGTAAGTAACGTTATTTGTTAAGATAATATTAACCAAAATGCATTCACGATCACACTGTTGAGCTCATTTATTTACTTCTTAAACATTATAAGCCATACACACCAGTTAAGGAGCTGTGCATTGAGTTGACATCGTACGCTTCTTCAAAAGGAAGGTTTTCTGTATTTTGCCATTTCAAAAAACCCAAAAAAAGCGACAAATCAATTGAGAAGATGATAAGGACATATAAGGTGTTGTTGTCCCGCTCGTAATGCTCTTGTCTGGCCACGCCGTTGTCTTTCATGCAAGTTTAGCAAAGTTGACAATTCATCTTTAGATGCCAGCTCCGTCTTCTTCGTAAGTAAAACACTGGAGAGAAAAAATGACAACCGAAAAGCCTATACGTAAAGTCATACAATACACAAGTACAAACATTATGAAAAATGAGCTTACTTCCTAAACATGTTTATACAAAAAAAATGTAAGAGGTGCTTTTTTCTTCTTTTTCTTTCTCCCCCCTCCCCCCCTTGATACGCAGCTTTGAACGTTGAACTTTATTATGTTCTTGTTTTTACAACAGTTCCATGATACTGGAGGACAGTAGAAACATTTTGGGACAGGACTGGTGCACAACATTAACAAACAAGTCAGTGAGTCACAACTCAAACAGAAGATATTATAGTTTCATATGATCTTACTGGTAATTTCCCCCCCATGCACTACACAATAGTCTTGGATGTTCATATATTACATATATGCTACATTCTCATATTTCTTATATCACTGATATAAAGGCAAACATATTCCAATGCAAAGTGTAAGCTCTGCTTTCTTTACATTTAAATTAGTATTATATGTTGAAGTCAGACAATTCCAAAAAGTGTGATTTATAGCTCATAGCAAACATAAATATCGTTTGTAAATTGGATTTGACATAAATTCTTAAGTCCTCTGATAGCAAGAATAGCAATTTCAACAATTGTTTTTTGTTTTCTTCAACGATCACAATGTTTATATACATCACCAGAACTAAAGCAAGCTCAATTTGAACATTCGGATCTTCCAATTGTTTTTCATTTTGTGTTACACGCACAGAAATTACACATAAAAATTCACAATTACTTTCCAGGAGAGGTTACAGCAGTTGATTTCTAATTGATATATTTCAAATGCATACCAAAACATCTTAAAAAAAAAAAAAAAGTTGCTCATATGCTCAATTCATAACGTCCTAATACTGTGTGCGGCCACCTGCAGGTGGACATAAGAATGAAGTCCATTGATTAAATGCCATAACTGTCAAATGTATGAATGCTTGTGTCCTGTGCCACGTCTTTCGAGGGTCAAAGGTTGCAGAGCAGTCGTCAACTGGTTGGCTTAACTGCCCCGCTCGCGCGTTTGCTGATGGGATGGGATGGGATGTTCTTCTCTCCTTTTTAGCCACGTGATATTCCATTAACTGCAAATCACACAGAGCCACAGCATCAAGTGGTGCCGATACACAACATAGAAATACAGGAAGTAGGCCTACTTTTGTTGTTTGCAGGAATGTGCAAACAGTTTGAGTTTGATTGGAAATCTGGACCAAGTGTAATATCATCCCTGAGGAGCAAATATTTGGAATTTGTCAACAATCTTCTGAAAAATACACCTCGAAAGTGGGCCTCAAATGTGATGATGAGCATAGAAACGGGAAAAAGATGAGGACCGCACACGTGCATGTTTATGAAGAAACTCGCATCCTCCCAATGCATATTTATCACCTTTCTCATCAAAGAGATCGGTGTGTATGCCTCCAAAAAAACAAACAAAAAAAACCTCTAATTTCATACAGTCATTTATCAGCAGTTGTATTAATTTATTTAAATTTCACAGAGTAAATAAAGCAAATAAAAAAACACATTTTAAATGAATAAGTCATTGATTATTTATTTTTGTTATCTTTTATATATTATTTTGTATTCACGTATTTAATTATATTATTAAATACTACAATTAATAAAACAAAACCCCCAAAAATCTTAGAGAAGTTTTAATATATCAAAGAGATGGGCCTTTTCCCACTAGACCGATTATCGGCCGATATTTGGCATTTTGACAAATATCGACACTGGCCTTTTTACTAATCTGAAGGCCGATAACGCTGGTATCTCACTGAGCGGGGAATACTTGCGAACGTAGCGAAATTTAGGTTAAAATGTTCACAGACAGTTTTTACTTTTCACAAAACCATTTCGAACATATTCTGAACCATTTTTACTGTCTGCAAAGATCTTTTGAGACGAAAACACAAAATTCACTCAATGAGAGACAGGAAACTTTTTATTTATGGATGTATTTAAATTTCCACTTTATAAAAAAAAAATTAAAAAGTGATGCTGGGAACATCCCAAATAAACATAATAAAATTAAGAAATTTGGGAAAACTTTATCTCCAATAGAAATTTACTTGCTTAGTTTTTGATTTAGCATAACACATTGATAACTCTGGAAGCTCCCTGCAATTTTTGTTAGAAATTTTAAACAAAGCTTTCAATTCTTTGTATGTTTAAGATTAAAAGAAAAAGTACATTTTTAAAATTTTGACAATAACATTTTCTCTTTTACTGAAAATGAATATCAGCTGGAAATATCGGTTATCGGTCTGTTTCAAACAGTTCCAAGGACTACAGCCATTGCTTGAAAATGGCAAATCTCGCCACAGCCTAGCTTTCAAGTCATTGTTAGAGAAACTCGTCGAGGCTGTATTATGCACAGTAAATTTGCCAAATTGGCAAAATTCAGAACAACTTGCTCACAGACACATTTGAGGGACTACGCAGTTAACAAAGATTTACTTACCCTTACAATTGTTCGGCACAATTAAAACCGTTCGGCACAATGTGTATTATGATTTATTGGACACACACACTCGATATCCACGGTCACGTCTTTTTACGACAGAGACAGCAATAATGTTGAATGAAGGGTTGAGTAGATACGTAAGCCTTAAATGAGGCATAAGAACATTATTAGCTACCCATCATTTAGTAATCATTTCCACAGATGTAATAATAAATGAAATATGGATGAAATTTCCATTTTTTTATTTAAATGTTTATGTAATTTGTAATGTGTACGCCTGGAAAGAATGGTATGTTACCTAAAGGTAATAATATATATTTTTAAATCTTACATTTAAGTTCTTGTACTGGACAGCGTCCATAGAGCATCATGGCTAAAACGCCCAAAAACTTTATATCATGACTCTAAAGTGCCACTAGAGGGCAGCATAAACAACATTTTCCACAGCTGTTTTGGGCGCTGTCTGTGTTGGTTGGTGTTTCTTACTGGGAGGGGATGCTGGGGGAGCCGGAGCGGTGGAAGTGGATGTTCTGCCACTTGCCGTCGCGGCGGTGCCACACGCGGGTCTCCTCCGACTGCATGGTGCGAGGCATGCCGCCGCCGTCCATGTACTGGGTCAGCCGAATGTAGGCGATGCACGCCGCGTTCTCGCCGATCAGGTGAACATGCGGGTTCAAGAGGATGGTGTGCACGGGCTTGTTCCCTTTAGACAGGGCTGAAAAATCAAACAGTGTGAAAAATGGCATTAACACCCCTTTTTTTTTTCTTGACGAGAACTGACTCCCATTTAATGCAAGAAACAGCAGCAGCAAGTCATCTTTCAAAAAGTTTTTAAAATACACATTACAGATGAACTAATTTATTCCTTACAATTGGGGAATCAATGTAAACTGCATGTATTAATGTATGCATCTGCAATTTCTATTTTATTTTTTGTTTGTCTGTTTCTACTTACTTTATCTGTTTAATACTGTTATTGTTTCGTGTTTTTATTTTTACTGCATAGAGTAATTTTAAACTCTGTATGTTTTTATAGAATTTTTTGAGGACCGCAGGAAGACTAGCGACCACTTTGTGGAAGCGAATGAGGATCCTGATAACGAATAAATAAGAATAAATAAGCACGTGAATATTTTTTGCTCACTTTATCTTTAAGACAAATATATATTTTCTGCAGATATCATCAAATCTAATTTAATGCTTTTAAATTAGATTTTACTTTAACATTACATACATTTATGCATATACTTATATATTAGGGCTGTCAGCCGATTAAAAAAATTTAATCGTAAATAATCGTATGATTTTCAGTTAACTCATGATTAATCGTAAATTAATCACACGTTATATCTGTTCTAAAAGTACAATAAAAAGTTTTACATACTCTTTTTAATTCAAATAAAAGTGGACACATATGGTTAACAAATACAAATAATAATAATAAAAATAATAATAAGTCTTTCATAGTTAGAGTCAACAGTTAGGGTTAAAAGGAGTGTGATACATTGAGTCATAGATTTGTGTTGAGGTAATAATCTGCCACTAGGTGGCATTAGTGCTTTATGTTGGACATCAGTGACAAGAACTCCACATTTTTCTTTTCAAATTCAGAGAAATCGGTATTTGAAACATGAAGCTAGTCCCCAGTTTTCACAAATACAGTACATATATTTTTATCACATTTATTAGTGCTAAATTGTACAAACAGTGCATGTAAAATTGTATACAATTTGTAATGCCTCTCGTATTTAAAGCTTCTATAAGGCATTTAAGGCTTAAGTTTTTGCTAAATCCATTTAATGACTTTTAATATGTTTTAATGATCCGCAAAAATCCTGTCAAAAGAAAACATCCCTGGCATTGAAACAAATAAGGACATTTCTAAGTGACCACCAAACTTTTGAACAGAATATTTAAGGTGTTAAATCAAAATTGTCTGAGGGAACCTAGATTATTTTTACACCTGTGTATGTAAACAGATGATGCAATAACTAAAGTAAAAAACAACAACAACAATTTTTTTTAACAAAATAAAATGAAGAAGAAAATGCGTTTAAAAAAAAAGAAAGAAAATTTATAAAACTAAATAATAATAACTACTATTATAGCAAAAATGTCCTATATTTTCGTGTGTGATCAACCTTCCGGTGGGCTTTTTTCTTATCGTACAAAAAAAGCCATTTAGAAAAAAATTATCATAGAAGGGTTGGAGCAGTTGGCAACACTGACTCCTCTTTTGTAAACTTTCCCACATGTTCAAAGACATTTTAGTGTAAACAGTGCACATTAGCGGGGGCACACTTTAAACAACAGAAACGGCTTAACATTTTTGTCCTGACAAATAAAAGCAAATGAATCGAGAAATAGCTTAATTGGCAAGCCCAATCTGAAATGCAGCTACGACTATTGATAAACCAAGAATCGGTTGGTCCTTACAACTTGATGTTGAAAAATGTGGAACTCTATACGGTACCATGTTGATGTTGGCTTGCCAAGCCATTGAGGTTTCTGGGACATAACCAGTTTATCAGAACTATTTTTACCTCGGCTGCAGACATTTCACCATTTATAGCAACAGTCGTTATTCTTGAGAGATTTTATTCCCAAGATGTGAGCATACCTGCAGGAGCAGTGAACTGATTAGAATGAAGAGTGACAAGGCCAACAATATGGTTAGGTTGCAGACCATTAGCATGTAGCTTACAGTATGCATTTATTGTATCTAATTATTTATTTTTTTACTATACTCCCATCATTGCATTTAAAATACATTGACCCATGACATTTTACTTTTCAAATTTCAGGGTACTACCTCATTCCAAAACATGCACGGTAGGTTTACTAAAGACTAAATTGCCCATAGATGGAAATGTGAGTTTGGACGGTTGTTTGTCTCTACAAGTTTGTCATTAACAAGGACATATGATACACTTCATACTGTCGTGGAGGGTTTGGCCAAAAAGCATCTGTTTTGGATGTTGGGCCAGCTATTTGGCGCTATTGACCAACACCTGACTGCAACATATTTCACCTTTCAGACTTTAATGGAATGTTTCATTTATATGGTGTGCAAAACGCACTTTCAGATCGAGGCAGCAGCTTGCATTGCTAAGAGGTCATCATCGTTTATAGGGATGTGCCAAAAAATCGATTCTCATAAGAATCACGATTCTCATTTAGTACGATTTAGAATCGATTTGAAATGTCCCAAGATCGATTTTATTTAAATTATTTTATACTGTCGTGCCTTTGTTTGTGTGTGCCTTTATTGGGAGCGCTGTTCATGTTGTACCCGATTTGGCCACTTAGGGGCAGTGTGGTTCCACGCGGTCTGATACACTGTTAAGTTGTAGCCACATTAGAGAATAGAAGGAAAAAATCCTGATCAAGTTATTCCAATAAAAGTTGTTTTTTTGCGGCATGGAGCTGTTCTTTTGAGTGATAAAAGTGCCGCGAGTAAAGCACTAATTAGCATTAGCGAGTCAGACTGGAGTAGATTATTATGATTCCTTGAACATCTATAAATTGAAGCAAAAATCATTGTCAATCAAATCATTTTGAATCAAAAATCGTTCTCAACGCATTCACTGCCATTGACGGCTATACACGTCAAAAATTCATTTTAACTATTTCTATTAGTTTCTCCTCTTTTTCACTTTTGTTAACAAGAGTATGAAAACCTAGAATTTTTTATTGTACATTTAGAACAGTTATAAAATTTGTGATTAATCCTGAGTTAACTATTAAAGTCATGCGATTAATTACAATTAAAAATTTTAATCGTCTGACACCCCTATTTTTTTATCTTTTCTTCTTTTTTTATTAGGGGCATCAGGCGATTACAATTTTTAATTGTATGTAATCACATGACTTCACTAGTTAACTCACAATTAATTTTTATATCATATCTGTTCTAAATGTACAGTAAAAAAATGTTCTAGGTTTTCATACTCTTGTTAACAAAAGTGGAAAAAATGTTAAACTAATAAATAGTTCAAATGAAATTTTGACGTCTATAGCCGTCAATGGCATTAAATGAGTTAATGGAAAATCGATTCTGAATTGAATCGCACACCATAAAATCAGAATCGAATCGTGAGACATTCAAAGATTCCCACCCCTCATCGTTTATATCCGTGAACTCACCGTTCTCAAAGTAAAAGCGGTGGAAGTCGTGTCCTTCAACCAGATTTCCCAGCGCCTCGGGCTCAAATGAAGTCAGACCAGGATCACAAATCTTCCTGCGACGGAAAAGACAGAAGAATGAGCAAAGGACTGTCACGTTCAACAGATCGTGATCCTGCGACGCTCGACTCACGCGTAGGCCTCAAAGTCTCCATTGTTGATAGACTCGATCAACTGCTCGGTGACTTTGATAATTTCCTGCTTGCGAGCTGCAACAGAAGATCACAAGACAACCATGACTGCACTCAACTGATGTGAAATGACTTGAGAGCAGGCAAATGTAGGTCTGAGTGGATCTGATGTTAACTCTGCCTCAGATGATGGTCTACTCTAAAAGTTATTAGAAATGGAAGGCACTTACATAAATCATTTCCAAAAAAAACATGTGTTGTTGTTCCTTATCAAAGCAGAACGCCTCCCATGACTAATAGTGAAAGAAGGTTTCCGGAATTGATGATGGCACAATTCCTTTCACCCAACGAAATGAACAAAAACAAAACCAGGGTTACTCCCAGAAAACTTGCTAAGCCTGGCCCGCCAAGACTATAAAGCACTGGGGGAAACCCTGTTTACTATTTGACTCAATAATGTGTTGAATTACCTTTAGTGTTATTGGTGCAGGCTGGAGGATATTAAAAACATGACTTATTTCGTGCAGCAAAAAAACATTTGTTATATACTGTATATATTATATATATACGGTACTTTGATGAGCACAGTACATACAGTATAACAGCTAATGTTATGGTAAGAAGGGAAATAGGGCGTGCCAGAAAGCATATGCAATTTTTCTTTACTCACAATACAAAAGAATGATTATAAGAAGCAATGAAAGTCATCTAAATCAATTTGGGGGGCGGGGGGGGGGGGGGGGCAATCAACGTGGAAGATGGAGACGTCGACATATAATCACACGGTATATTATGATCATCTAATCTGATTTTCAACATGATGTGATTTTAAAGGCACTTTTCTTTTTACTGTTTTTCTTTCCAGTAGAAGGCTGGCTGACACAAGAGGAACCAGGTGGCGCGTCCTCCCTCCCCAGCACATCACAACAGAGGGACTTACTTTGAAATGAGGAGGTGGGAGTCTGCCTTGACTCAGACATCTGTGAGGAACGGCTCTTTGAGCTCAAGATACCGCTCACTAAGCTGCCCAGACGAAGGGCTGCAAGAAGTTGCATAGGGGGGAGAGTGCGTGTGCGTGTTTATGCGAGGAAAACGTAGATAAGGATTATGTAGAGGGGGGGAAAAAAATTATATTCTTGACAAAATATAAGGACAGACAAAAAGTGGCCAAGTAGAAACTTGTATGCAAAACTGTTATTGCATAAGTTATTGCATCTGTGATGCACATAAACCATCAACGAAAAGAATGAAAGGAGTGGCATGACACTCTGAGGAAGGGAAAGTCTGCAGTTTGCTGTCAAGTGGAAACAAGGTGCAGTGCACTGTCATTGTGTTGGTTGGGAAAAAGGAAATAAAGGAAAGCACACAGTGGAAAGATCCACTGTCAACCACTCACAACTTGTCCTACCTTTAACGTCTTCATCTTCTATGGTGGTGTTGGCACTCTCGATAGACTCCTTAACAATAAAATACAATAAATAAATAAAAACATTAACAATAAAAGTGTCTAATATATGAGAATAAAGTTGAAGCAATGTCATTTTGTGAGAGTAAAAATTATTATTCTGTTTACTTGACGAGCCATATTTTGTTAGCATTTTAGCATAAACACCTAGTTAGTTACTGTCACGATATACTGTTAAGTAAACGTGCTTCTTAATGGGAATTTAGTGCCATCTAGTGGTGAGCTAATATAATGAAACGTGCACTACGGTGTATCAGGCAGACCACACTTCCGAGCTTATGGTCAAATACTACCATTTAAAGTGTGCGAGCGAGCACGCACGAGCTGGTGGGAGAAGCAAGCAAGAATGACTATTGACTAGCAAGACAAAAAAAAGTGACTAGCAAGAACTCGTTGCAGTGGCTAACAGGAGCGGCTAGCAAGAACTAGCTGTAGTGGCTAACAAGAGCGGCTAGTGGGAGAAGCTAGCAAAAGGGGGGCTGCGAGAAAATGACGGCCAATCGGGCGGGGGGGGGGGGGGTAGCACTCGCTAATGCTAAATGCTATCTTGGTTGACAGTTCAACAGCGCTAAACAAGTCAATGAAAGAAAACTCCGCTTGCGTTGTCTTAAAGGCTAGTGGTGACAGCAGTTAATAGGAGGACTACATTTCCCATGATTCTTAGATGCAAAAGCAGGAAGTAGTTCTCGTGCTGGATTGGTCAATGTCTATTGCTTGCTACTAATTACATGTGGATGTGCTTTTTTTGTGCATGCTATTGAAATGAATTTTTTTTTTTTTTTTTAAATGAATGAATAATTAGAGTCTTATAGTCATCCAGATCATGGTATTCTGCAAAGCTTGATAAAAATATATATTTTCTTTTTATATAAAGATAAAGATGAAATGTCTGAAACATTACCTTGTTTCCATCCACAGGATTGTGGATCACAGTCGTCTGTGGTTCCTAAAAAGAGTATGTGAGACCACGTGTGACTTATCACCACCTTCATCATCATCATCATCATCACACCACAGAATGTCTTTGTAGCCTATCAAAACAAATGAACCCAGCATTCATTGTAATAAAAGATGTGTTTAGATTTGGTTTTGTGTGCCTAATATCTTAATTGTTCCCATGGTTACTGTATTATACTATATCATAGTAGTAGTAGTAGTAAGGTTAAACTAAAGTCAGTCTTCTGTCTATCTATTCTATCCATCTATCTAATCAAATGGCTTTTGTAGAATCCCTCCCACTGGCCAACTCTGACCTTCTAATCACTCACCCAGATTACACTAGATTATAACATCATTATGTGTGTGTGTGCGTGCATGTGTATTTGTACACAGACGAGAACATAGACCAAGAAAGTGATATCCCCATGTTCATGCGTAATCATCTACACAGCAAATCGGAGCACAGAGTCATTTGACGTCATGCAGAGTGACGGTCATGTGACCCGATATGCTCGACCAATCACAGCATAGACAGAAGCAAACCATTAGGGAATGCACACTGAGCCAAGGAGGCGATATATCTTCACACGCCAATCTCACATAGACACGCATACGCAGCAGCAATCACAAAACATGCCTTCTTCCCATGAATCGCATGCAGACGGATGAAGTTGGTATTGACATGCATACGGAGGGGAGGGACGGGAGAGGCATTCTCTTTGAGAAAAGTGCTTTTGAGGTAGAGGCTGCCCCTTACTACAAATTCTTTCAAATACTATGTTGCATTCTGATAAATACTAAATTTGTGGAATATGAGTCACGCGGCAAAATCCAGCTGTTTTTATCCATCTCAGGGGGCGGCCATTTTGCCACTTGCTGTCGACTGAAGATGACATCACAGTTGCTCGGCTCTCAGGCAATGACCAATCACAGCTCACCTGTTTTCTGACGCTGAGCTGTGATTGGTTGATACTTGAGACCTGAGCAACTGTGATGTCATTATCACTCGACAGCAACTGGCAAAATGGCCGCCTTCTGATTTTGATAAAACTGCTGGATTTTGCTGCTTAACTCATATTCCACAAATGTAATATTAACCATAATACCGTATTTAGACTAGTGGGGCTGCATAGAACATATTGTCAAGAAATTTTGGGGGGGGTCACTTTCGCTTTAAAAATCACACCAATTTTACCAACCTAATTTAAGGACGACGTACTCGTAGTATTGCTTAGTGTCCAAGATGCATATGACTTTCTCATTCAAATGTTGCACAGCCATAAAAGCCAGCTCATTCAGGGATAGCCCAAACATGACCTACACATTTTCGCCCCATCTAATGACCCCGGCCGCAACATTAGGTACAACTGGAAATTCAAATGAGGTCCAATACAAAAACTGTATCCAAATTCATTGGAATGGATTCTGCATTTGACACAGGTAAACTCACACTAGCTAACTTGCTTGTCGACATATTAACACCATTATAATTATGCGTACTTTTATATATATTTAAATTCTCATATGTAACAACTTCAGTCTCGCAACATTAGTAGTTTATTCTTCCCATAATATTATGACTTCCTTCATGTAACATTACACCTTTTTTTCATGACTTTACTGTTTTTCGATTTGTAAATGTTTATAGTCAAATTAATTACTTAATAGCAAGAACAACTCTTAATTTTAGGCATCACAGTTATAAACCAAGGTATATTTTCTTAACTCAATACCTCAATCAATCTTTGATCTATTTTAGATGCAGTGTATGTATTGGGTCTCGTTAAAACATGCAGGTGCACCTCATGAAGGGACATAGAAGTGTGTTCTCAAATGAAATAATCTCGACGAAAGCCCGAGATCCAACAAAAAAAAAAAATGATGTGAGACAAAAGTGAACCTGTACCTCATCCACACTTAGGAATGAGAAGGGTGAGAAGCAGTGAGGTTGACGGCTGGTTGGTTAAGGAATGCACGGATTTTGTGGATGAAGGTGTGGGTGTGGGTGAGTGTGTATACCAGTGCAGGGGCGGGGCCAGTGTCTTTAGGACTGGTCGCTGTGTTTGCTTTGTTGTTTACCTGCAAGGGGGCAGTGTAGAGGGAATATGACACTCATAAACACACACACGTGCACACTCGCACTTTTACAACCTGAACACAGACCACAGTGATTGTCCGAATTTATAAGTCCCGAATTGATCACCTTCAGTGTGTTTAATCAAATTTGGATGGATTTAACATGTCACCATTGATCTGTATGTCTCTGTATTCAAAAAACAGTCGTCCTTCATAGATTGTTTCTACTGTGGAGCATCTAAATTAACTCATTCACTGCCATTGACTGCTATAGACGTCAAAAATTCATTTGAACAATTTTTATTAGTTTAACTTTTTTTTCCCACTTTTGTTTCCAAGAGTATGAAAACCTAGAAAAAAAATATTGTGCATTTAGAACAGATATAAAATTTGTGATTAATCGTGAGTTAACTATTGAAATCATGCAATTAATTACAATTAAAAAAAAATAATCGCCTGGCGCCCCTCATTTTTAATAAGCTTTTCTTTTTCTTTTATTTAATTGCGTCAGTAATTAATTGCATGACTTTAATAGTTAACTCACGATTAATCACAAAATTTATATCTGTTTTAAATGTACAATATTTTTTTCCTAGGTTTTATACTCTTGTTGACTATTGAAGTCATGCAATTAATTAGAATTTTAAAAAAGTAATCGCCTAACTACCCTAATTTTTAATAATCTTTTATTTTTATTTTTTTTAATCGCGGCAGTAATTAATTGCATGACTTTAATAGTTAACTCATGATTAATCACAAATTTTATATCTGTATAAAATGTGTCTCTGTATCCTAGGTTTTCATACTCTTGTTAACAAAAGTGGGGGGGGATGTAAACTAATAGAAATAGTTCAAATGAATTTATGCCGTCTATAGCCGTCAATGGCGGTGAATGAGTTAAAACAAATCCTGGGATTTGAACTAGCCACTAGCCACATAACATCCCAGCAATCTACACTTCATCCTGCGAAACATCAGCACAGTGATGGTCTAAAGGAGTCACTCCACAACTCCATTTTCTTTCTCTATGGCTAAATTTATTAGGGATGGGTGATTACTGATACCAGTTGTCACTATCGGGCCCATACCGGCCCCTTTTTACTGTATCGAGCACCCGAGGAGTCTGCTGATATCAGGCACTGATACTAACGGCAAATAAAAGCTGACATTGAGTAAGTACGCATAGAATGAATATTGTGGTCCCTCGCTACTACTATATTGCGGATTTGGATTTGGGTCCAAAATTCCTATATTACAGGGTTTATCTTGGGTTGTACCTCGCTAGATTGCAATTTTTTTAGACATTGTTACCCCACGCACCCGCGCCGCCCCCTATCCCTCACAGATTTACTGTATTCATGATTTATGCTGCTATTTTTCTTATTATGTTTACAAACTTAACAATCCAATCTCATCCGTTTTATTTCTATAGCACATTTTATAAACAAGCGTTTCCAAAGTGCTGCACATAAAGAGCCGCACACTATCATACACATAAATCTAGTAAAACCGACTATAAAAATAAAAACAGTCAATACAATAGTAAAATACAACAGGTAATATAAAAAAGAATAGAGTATATAAAATTAAAACTAAAAAAATAAAAAGACCCGAGGACCACGGTTTAGAAGGGTGGGAACTGTGTGGTGGCAAAGTAGAAGTGCAACTCGTCCCCGATAACAAAACAAACACAAAAAAAAACTTTTTTTTTTATCCTCCACTTTGCGGAAATGCACCTACCGCGGGTGGGCGTGGAATGGAACACCGGCGAAAAATGAAGGAACACTGTAGTACGAAAATCCCTCAAATTTATGTAAGGGGACCAATAATGATAAAGAGAAAAACTATGATTACCAAAAAGAACCAGAACCAAGAAATAACCAAAAAATGACACATTTATTGACTTATTGCAGCGTAGCAAAGTGTCAACAAAATGCCAACAATAACAATAAAATAATTCATTGCAAACAGCAAAGGGCTGCGTTTAGTCTTTCGCACATTGTATTGTTTCTTAGTTAATTTCTTTTTAAAGGAAAACTTTCAGGAGTCATTGAGCCATTTTCAGCAGTTATAAGTTATAAATGAATTTGATAACGTCATTATTTTCCTTGCACAATTAAAACAAAATTTTCCACTTGCTGTCGACTGAAGATGACATCACCTGTGCTGAGGAAGTAGGTAACGACCAATCATGGCTTACCTATTTTCTGAGTTCGGTCAGCAAACTGAGCCATGATTGGTCGTTACCTGTTTCCTCAGCACAGGTGATGTCATCTTCAGTCGACAGCAAGTGGAAAAATTTGTTTTTAAATGTATAATTGTTCACGAAAAATAATGACGTTATCTCATTCATTGTGTCAAAATATTAACTTTTTACTGCTGTAAATGGCTCAATGAGTCAAGTATCCCTTTAAAACGTGATTGAAAACAATAGCTGTACAGTAAATAAAGATTTTAAATGGCCACAATTTGACTCTCAAATGACCATTTATTCATGTGGGGGAAATGATTTAGAAATCAGAATAAAGCCCAGATCGGAAGGAAGTGGTCGCCCTTAAGATTCCACAATACTTTAAATAGGTTGACTCGAGTGAGTACATGAGAAGATACATGACCGATCAAAGATGGTACTTGCTGACTAACCACTATCACCAGTCGGTTAAATCTGAAGAGTGGGGGGGGGAAAGAAATGAAAACATCAATGTCAGGGTAGGTAAAAAAAATAACATCCTTTTGTGGAAGTCTTTCTTTTTTTTTTCTTCTTTTACTACAATGTGAGGATTAGTTAGATTTTGCTGTAATGGGATGAGATGAGGTCACATGGATGATGGATTTACTCCCACCGTAATGGGCATTGCAGTGTGATAATATTGTCAGCCAGAGTGCGACCGGGAGAAGAAAAGAAAAGGATGATCCTACGAGAAATGTACCTCAGCCAATGTTGTCTGCGTCACCACTGTGAGATCAAGCAAATAAATAACCATCGCCCGCCGCCTGGCGTGACTTTCCCTGAATGATGATGTCGCTAAGTGCACAATGCATAATCATTATCTTTGATGCTCCTCAGACAGCAAACATTCCATCAGAATTATGCATGAAACAAAAGCTTTCACTTCGCTTTGCGGATTAGCCACTCACCTTAACGCCGTCTGACTTTTTGTTCAGCAAACTCTTGGCTGCTGTGGGCCAAAAGATAGGGAAAAAAAATTCAGCGCAAAAAAAGTGAGAGTACGACAATCTGGGGCGTCAGGATTCACTAACATGCAGCAAGCGTATCAAGACATTTGTGCTTAGTTAGATACAAAAATCAACTGCAAAATCTCAAATCCAAAGCAGCATTTGCTTCTGATGAGGTTATTTTTCTCCCAGGTATTAACCGGCATGGGTGCATAGTGGATTGCGTGTATTTAGCGAGTGACGAATTCCAAGACTCCCGCAGGAGTGATAAGATGGTGATTTGCACTCACATTAGCATGCTCTTATCCTCTACAGTGACATTTGTCAGAGCTGAGAGAGCGTCTTAAAACTGCATGCTACGTATATCCGGCTAAGGATTTTCCTTTAATCATACACAGTAGTAGCATTTTTTATTTTTTTTTGCAAGCGTGCAGTGCCTTATCAATACCAATCAATCATTTTGTCTCCATGCATACTGTAAGGGATTTTCAGTTCGGACTAAGAAAACCATAACAAATTCATGATTAGGCCCATTCTTGCTTCCTAAAAATTCTTACCTCAAATTGAAACCACAATCCAAACAAAAGGAAAGAAATTTGCAACAACAAAAAAAAGACAATGATGAATAAAAAGTGACACAAATGCTCTGACACTTTACGGTATTCTAAAGAGAGAAAAAGCATGCAAGCAAAAGACTGAGGAAAAAAACTGAAATGTCAGAAAAAACAGTAACGGCACAGATGGAGGAGAGCTCAGGGAGAGATGATAGAGAAAAAAAACGACTGTTTAGCTATGGCATCTCGGTGTCAAGATCATCATTATACCGCAAATAAACAGATCGAAGACATTCCAAAATTAGCTTTTCAACTTATTGATTTGAAGAGTTTAATGAGCTGTTCATGACATACTATACAATACAAAACTACACAGAAAAAAAATGCAACTCAGCAGTAAGCAGTAGATATACTTCCAATATTGGAGTAACTTCAAGGAAATGGGAATGACGAAAACATAATCAGAAGCTAAAGAAGTCAAAGAACATATGTGCTTGGCACAAACTAACCGTGCTTGTGTGTGTGTGTTACAATTAAGTCTCAGATTAAACTGTCTGATCATTTTAGTGTGTGCCCAAGTCACCATATGCATCGCACATGACTCTGGACTGTAACATCAGCGCTAAAATTTGCATTAACAACATGAGAGGTGTCCTGGCTGGTCCACTAGCATTATAGAGCAGTTTCCCAGCATTCACTGAGCTAGGGCCAAGGTTGTTATAGTTGACGAAAACTAGCGAAATAACTAAAATTGGAAGGGGGAAAAAATTGTTAGCAAACAACATTTTATGTTCATTAAACTAACTAAAATATGTCTATAAATAATCTATAAATGTCTTTCATTTCCATCTTTGCAAGTTATTTTCATTCATGAGTTTTCAGGGTTTATTTTAAATGTATTTATTACAGGGGTGTCAGGCGCTAAAAAAAAAACGTTTAATCGTAATTAATCACATGACTTCAATAGTTAACTCACAATTAATCAATTAATCTGTTCTAACTGCAATAAAATGTAAAAAAAAAAATCTAAGTTTTCATACTCTTTTTAACATAAAAGTGGGAAAACATGTTAAACTAATAGAAATATGGCTGCATCTTTTAGTCATTGATATAGTAATTTCATTATAATTCATTATAAGTAATTTCATTATAATTCATAAAAATGAGTTAAAATAAAAAAGATGTACTGTAAAAAATGAGTGTGATATTGATTTGTGTTGGTCATTTTTCTGCCACGAGACGGCATAATTGCATTTATAAGATGTTTGTGCCTTTTTTTTTCATGTTAAGAGCTATCTCATCTTTAACATAAAGTAACTTGTGAAATTCAGCAAAATTGTAAAATACAACTTGACCCAGTTTCCACAAATATTTCGACGTGGACATGTCTGCTGCGTTGTGACCGGAATTCTCCCAGTACAGTCTTTCCAAGTAAGGGACGGTCATTAATCGCGCATAAAAAAAAATTTGTGGCATTAAAGGAACTTTAAATTAACTTGAATTAACGCACTGATTTTTATATCCCTAATTTATTATTTATTACATTACAGTGGAAGGAAGGTCAAGCACTATTTTTGAGAATTTTGCTTGAATACATTTAAAATACTCCATACATTAAAAATAATAATGATAATAATAACTAAACTAAAACTAACCATTTTCAGGTCAAAATACGTTAAATTGAGTAATTTCCTGCGGCACACGTCGGTGGTTGGAAATCACTGATATAGACCATTAAAGTACCGTGTAGGCAATGACCGAGATGCTTTACTATAAATTATTCCACTTTCTATCCAAGCCTTGACCAGCAAACGGAAAGAGACATACCTGAGAAGTTTCTTGTGACCAGCAAAGTGGTCAGTATGGCCCCCTGCAGTTATAGGAAGGGAAGGAAAGGGCAGGCGGTGATAACGGTAGGAAGGGAAGAGAAGACAGGATGACTGATTAGAAAGTTACAGCAAGAAAAAAAAGAGTCTGGCACTTTAAGGGTTTCGGAAAGTGAGTCATTACTTTTATGTTATGTTAGAGGCGTCTTGAGGGTCAAAGACATAGAGATAGAAGTCAAAGATGGCTACAGGAGTTGCAGAAATAGAAAGCCGCCGTCTCGCCAGATGTCTCACCTTGAGTTTCCTCCTGGCGTTGAATTTTTTCAGGCACTCCACAGTCTCCTGCCTGTGCATCATGGAAGCTACGGTGGACCGTTGCTACAGGAGGATGAAAATCGAAGGAATGTGAGGCAAAGCGAACAGTAGCAGGTGAGCCTGTGGTAACGTGACACGTACGCAGATCCAGGGATGTTTGAGGGCCTCTGAGGCAGTGATGCGTTTACTGGGGTTGATGGTTAGCATCTTGTTGATCAGATCTTTGGCCTCGGGAGTTACGGTGTCCCACTCGGGGGATGGGAACTGTCGGACAACGTCAAAGTCGCAAACATTGACTACAATGGTAAAGAGAAGTCAAACTTCAAGACATGCTAAACAATATATCTCAATAGCATTTCGCTATATCAAAAGTAGCCGGCTAGGCTAGTGAAATAGTCAACGGTAAGATAACATGAATCTTATTACAACTAATAATACAATCTGAATTACTGTGATTTAGTCAGCCGCTGGTAGATGCTTAAATTTCTGAGCCAAAATGTGTAGAGAAAGATGACATCTGGTCATTCTAACTCAACAACAAAGCATATTTTAAAACAGGCGGCAGGATATATTTCCTACCAAGCAGTCTGGATCAGTTCGGTTTTTGTGTTTCTATTTTAAAGTCAACCTTAAACATTTCTTGACAATTATATGTTAAATGTGACCTCACTAGTCTAAACATGACATTTTGATTGATATTACATTTATTGAATATGAATTATGAAGCAAAATCCTGCCATTTTTATCCATCCCAGGGGGCAGCCATTTTGCCACTTGCTGTCGACTGTAGATGACATCACAGTTGCTCAGGGCTTAGGCAACGACCAATCACAGCTCACCTGTTTTCTGAAGCTGAGTTGTGATGGGTTGTTACCCGAGCAACTGTGATGTCATTTTCACTCGACAGCAAGTGGCAAAATGGCCGCCTTTTGATATTGATAAAAACTGCTCGATTTTGCTGCTTAACTCATATTCCACTAACGCAATATTAACCAGAATACCATATTTAGATTAGTAGGGCTGCATAAAACCTATTGTCAAGATTTTTTTTTTAAATAAAAATAAAGGTGTGTCTGATGTGAGGATTTTGCTCGATGCCAGCAATATGTTAAATCTGGACATATTTACAAGATTTTAAGTGATGTCACATGCCTCTATAAAGCAATGTAAAATAATTATTTCATTGATTTATTGTGAATTAATTAATTAGTTAATTGATATACTGTGAATTAATTAATTAATTAATATCAATTTATGTGTGTGTGTGTCTGCATGCATGCGTTTTGACTGTACTTACGTCATAGGCCCCAGCCTTGATTTGTTGGTAAAGGCGGTGCTGGTCTTCATCCCAGAATGGAGGGTAGCCCACCAGTAGAATGTACAAAATCACTCCTGGGGTGGTATGACAGTTGAGGTTTAATACACAAAGAGCAAATAAGTAGTGCGGAGTATCCAAATCTGACTGCCCAGTTACATGAGAAAATGCAAAAGAATTCTGGAAGTTTGCGTAATTGAAAATGACTGAGGCTTGCTTCAATTCATACAAACAGCAGTTTATTTACCGCAGGCCCACATATCCACTGGTTTCCCATATGGATCTTTCCTCAAAACCTCAGGAGACAAGTACCCTGGGGTACCAGCAAAGCCTGGAGAAGTGAAATAAAGTCATGGAAGAAATATGAAGAATGATCTGCTGAGACTGTGACAAACCAACCAGTGAGTCCGTTTGGAAAACTGATTTGCGAATACTCACCAAACCATGCCTGCTGGTCCCCCTGCACCTCGATAGCCAGCCCAAAGTCAGCTAACTTGACAGCCGCCCCCTTCAGCTTACTGGCCAATAGAAGGTTCTCAGGCTGCAGGGGGGCGGAGTCAAACAGGTTAGAGGTGAGAGGTCACACACCCTTGCAACAAGAGGCCCCAAGACACGGATCTAAAACCAGATCAGTCCAACCCAATCCTAATCAACAGTATTAGGGGTGAAAGAACTCAAGTGCTCTTAAACCAGTGCCTTGCTGCCACTTATGCGGTTCAGGGGTGTGGTGAACTGAGCCTGAAGACGAAAGGTGGACTACACCCTGGACTGAGCACGAGCCAATCGCAGGGCAATTGTGAATCCAATGTCCCAACTCCATGAAAGAGGGCTATTTGAACCACTACACTACCAATAGCCACAGGCACATGCAGTGTAACATGAACGGAGACAACTGCGTGTTACACTTTGTATACTGACTCAGACAAATGCAATGTGCTCTTCTACAAGCATACCAACCCACGGCTCCAGTCCATGAGTGGGAACAAAGTGCTAATAGCGAGGAAAAGACACAGGTGGTGCAACAGGAGGAGAGGGTGACAAAACAAGAGCCGCATGAGTTTAGCACAACAACCCTTGTAGAGTATCAGCATTCGGATACAACACAAACGCTCTCTACAGAATGAAGCTTTCGTTCTAATAAATCTTTGTCATATCAGCTTTCTTTGCTGATTGGCTGGGATAAATCTAGAGCTGTCAAAATTAATCGATTAATCCACAAGTAATCAATTATCAAATTAATCGACTATTTTCATTATCCAGTAATGGTTTTGAGTCATTTTTTCCATTCAACCGTTCAAATCCTCTGATTTCAGCATATCAACAGTAATTATCTTATGTTTAATAAAAAAATAAAAAAATAAATATTGAAATCACGATGCAAATACGAAGTGCAAAATAAACACCAATCACTGGTTAATAAACAGTAATCAGGAGTGAAAAAAATGCTTTTGTAATACACATTAATGCAAAATTATGAATCTGTTAAGTTGATTAATCAAGCGAATAATTGATCGATTAATCGGTTCTAAAAAATATTCGATAGTGACAGCACTATAAATCCCACAGTGACTGCCTTAAAGTGAGTCAGTCTTAAGCTTCTATAATCAAATATCATCACCTTCTTAAAATAATTGCCAAAGTCATTTTTTGCAACAACAAAAAAAAGTTTGGGTGTTTCCTGAAAAATCTGAAAAATGACTTATTTTAAGGCATCTATATGGTTCGTGACGCCTGTGCATTTGCCGTAAAAATGAACGCATCATCATTTTCGTCACGAAGGGGGCCGCTTCAATTGGCCGGGAGTCGGCTGCATTCCATGCCACAATGGCACACAGCGGAAAAAAATGTGCCCTCTTTTATATGCATTAGGCAAGCAAAACAACAAAAATACGAAAACAAAGCACAAGAAGCACAAGCAGGGTCAGTGTTTACCACACTAAGCTGAACTGAACTTTACCGCTTGGCAGGAACGAAGCACAAGATACAGACGCAGAAAAGGTCTTTTTCAACCTTAGGCCATTTTAGAAAGCACTGTGTAATGAATTATACATTTTCTAACATTTACAGAATCTAAGCACAGACATCGTGTGAAATTGACAGGACAGACCTGGGACTCGGTAGGACAAATGAGCATGCCTACATAATATGCCTCATTAAAAAGCCTTCTAAAATCTTCAAATTGGCGGATGATGACAGTCGTTCAGTATTACTCTGTTTCCTGTCACACGTGTTCAGAACTTGCTAGAACATATTCACGAGTGCTTTCTGGCTGCCTCTTTCCTTCACATACAACCACCCAGCGGGAGTTTTTAAGCATGCAGACGAGTGTTGGAATATTCATGACCAAGGAAAATCATTCAAATCACAGCCTGGTTTCTACATAATTATGCAAATGGGGCTCCTGATTTGTGATTGCGCCTGTTCCTGCCACTCCAGCGCTACGATTTAGACACCAGCATTAACAAGTAAATGCACTCAAGATTGTGATTCTATGCTACTAACTATTATTAGTAAATGATTATTATTATTATTTATCTTGAAAAAAATTATGTCTTGAGCCAAGAGTGATGAATCAAGAAACGGTTTAAAACTGCAAAGAGCTAAATAGAAAAATGGCATCCAGATTTAATAAAAAATTGTGAACTCATCATAACTCAGAAATAGCTGATTTTTTAAAGTCATCGTTACATAAATGAAATACTAAAACCATACTTAAAAACAATAATAATTCTTATTTAAAAACAAATAACTTCATTCAATGATGTAACTGGTATCGTTTTCTCCCCCCAAAGATGCATGCTAGGAGATTTGAACACTTGACAATGTCTGTATTTGTGAATGTGAGTGTGAACGTATGCGCCGTGTGATTGGCTGGCAACCAGTCCAGGGTGTAGCCTGCCTCTGGCCCAAAGTCAACTGGAATAGGCTCCAGCTCATGCGCAACCCTAATGAGGATGAGCAAAATAGAAAATGGATGGATAGATGGAATGATAAGTTAGAAATCAGATGGAAGAGTGCTCCCCCCGCGCCCCCCCCCTCATTGAATACTTAAAATGATTAATGATGAAATGAATAAAATACAGAAGGGATCTTTTTTGTGATGGAGTCTGTTTGAATGAACCAGAGTATTGAAAGATATTACACTCAGCGGCCATCATAGTAGGTATACACACAATCGGGTAAAAAAAAACAAAACATTAAAAATAGAAGACGACTTGAATTTGAGTTGCCTTATTTAGCTACAAATAGTATCAATTAAAGGGAAAGTCAACCTCAAACATTTCTTGACAATAATATGTTCTATGTGACCTCACTATAGTCTAAACATGACATTCTGATTTGTGGAATATGAGTTATGCAGCAAAATCCAGCCATTTTGATCCATCTCAGGGGGCGGCCATTTTTCCACTTGCTGTCGACTGAAGATGACATCACAGTTACTTTGGGCTCAGGCAACGACCAATCACAGCTCACCTGTTTTCTGAAGCTGAACTCTGATTGGTTGTTACCTGAGACCTGAGCAACTGTGATGTCATTTTCGCTAGACAGCAAGTGGCAAAATGGCCGCCTTCTGATATTGATCAAATCTGCTGGATGTTGCTGCTTAACTCATATTCCACTAATGCAATATTAACCAAAATACCGTATTTAGACTAAAAGGGCTGCATAGAAGAAACATTTGGGGGGGTTGACTTCCCCTTTTATGCTACTCCACTGAACATTCCAACTAAAACAAACTAAATATTTCTAAAACAGAGCATCATCAACTTTTAAAAGTCACCATTTTTGATACTGGATCTCATTAGATTGTGCAGGAGTACATCAGCAGTAGAGGTTGTCTAACACAAGAGCAAATGTCCCACTATACCTCTTAATGTTGTTCCGCCCCTACTGTCTCTTTGAATATAACTGTCGGTTACAGAAGGTGGAGACAGTAACCAAGGACGAAAGGGCAGGGGACGTACAAACCTTCAAATCCCTGTGGACGATCCCATTAACATGGCAGTGATGGACACTCTCCAGAATCTGTTGGATGCAGTGGCTGAGGGCAGAAGGAGAACGGGAATAAGCGCACAGTGATGTTATGTAATAATACAGTATGTATAGCAAGGACGTGAGAAGGAGGGAGAGGCGAGGAAAGAAGCCCATAGCAATTCGTCATGTCTTCTTTCATCAGACATTTATGTATGATGTTGTAGACAAACCAAAGCTACGGCACTAGAACACTGTTATCCCGCGTTTCCTTCTACCGTCATCTCCGGAGAAATAGCTGGCACCGTGAGGTAGGCGGTGTATGATTAATACCGGAGGCTATATGTCGTTAATCACCTTTATAAATAGCTCCCCGAGATGCCTCCGAGGAGATGCAGCTGCATCGCACCTCGGAGGCCACCATACGTGAAACACACAAAAAGACGCACGCGGTTGTTTTGTGCCAGGACAAGCCGGACACGCGCGGGCGGCCTAAGAGGAATGTGCGCGTTACCTGGCATCAGCCTCGCTGTAGTACTCGCGGGCCACGATGTCCTCGAAGAGCTCTCCTCCCGTCACGCTGGTGGACACAAGACAACATGTTAGTGTGTCTCGATTCAATGCAATGACTAATAATGAGTAATACTCGTCTATCAAATACATTTTCATCCATTTCATATTGTATATGAACTCATTCACTGCCATAATTTTTTTTTTTTTAAGATTATTAAAAATTAGGGGCAGGAAGCGATTACAATTTTTAATTTTAATTAATCGCATGACTTGACTAATTAACTCATGATTAATCACAAATTTTATACCGGTTCTAAATGTACAATTAAAAAATTCCAGGTTTTCATACTTTCGTTAACAAAAGTGGGGGAAATTTTAAACTAATAGAAATAGTTCAAATGAAATTTTGACGTTTATAGCCGTCAATGACAGTGAATGGATAAAAAAAGAGAAAAGATAAAAAATTCGGGGCGTCAGGCGATTAAAGTTTTTAATTGTAATTAATCGCATGAGTTCACTAGTTAACTCATGATGAATCACAAATTTTATACCGGTTCTAAATGTACAATTAAAAAATTCTAGGTTTTCATATTTTTGTTAACAAAAGTGGGGGGGAATTTTAAACTAATAGAAATAGTTAAAATGAAATTTTGACGTTTATAGCCGTCAAGGGCAGTGAATGGATAAAAATAAATAAAAAAATAAAAAATTCAAGGCATCAGGCGATTAAAGTTTTAATTGTAATTAATCGCATGACTTCACTAGTTAACTCATGATTAATCACAAATTTTATACCGGTTCTAAATGTACAATTAAAAAATTCTAGGTTTTCATACTTTCGTTAACAAAAGTGGGGGGGAATTTTAAACTAATAGAAATAGTTCAAATGAAATTTTGACGTTTATAGCCGTCAAGGGCAGTGAATGGATAAAAAAAAATTATAATAAAAAAAATTCAAGGCGTCAGGCGATTAAAGTTTTTAATTGTAATTAATCGCATGAGTTCACTAGTTAACTCATGATTAATCACAAATTTTAAACCGGTTCTAAATGTACAATTAAAAAATTCTAGGTTTTCATACTTTTGTTAACAAAAGTGTGGGGGGGGGGTAATTTTAAACTAATAGAAATAGTTCAAATGAAATTTTGACGTTTATAGCTGTCAAGGGCAGTGAATGGATAAAAATAAAAAATAAAGATAAAAAATTCAAGGCGTCAGGCGATTAAAATTTTTAATTGTAATTAATCGCATGAGTTCACTAGTTAACTCATGATTAATCACAAATTTTATACCGGTTCTAAATGTACAATTAAAAAATTCTAGGTTTTCATACTTTCGTTAACAAAAGTGGGGGGGAAATTTTGAACTAATAGAAATAGTTCAAATGAAATTTTGACGTTTATAGCCGTCAATGACAGTGAATGGATAAAAAAAGAAAAAAGAAAAGATAAAAAATTCGGGGCGTCAGGCGATTAAAGTTTTTAATTGTAATTAATCGCATGACTTCACTAGTTAACTCATGATTAATCACAAATTTTATACCGGTTCTAAATGTACAATTAAAAAATTCTAGGTTTTCATATTTTTGTTAACAAAAGTGGGGGGAAATTTTAAACTAATAGAAATCGTTAAAATGAAATTTTGACGTTTATAGCCGTCAATGACAGTGAATGGATAAAAAAAAAAAAAAAAGATAAAAAATTCGGGGCGTCAGGCGATTAAAGTTTTTAATTGTAATTAATCGCATGACTTCACTAGTTAACTCGCGATTAATCACAAATATCATATCTGTTCTAAATATACAATTTAAAAAATCTAGGCATTTTTTTACTTCCTCTTATAACATTGAGATTTTTTAAAAGTGTTTTATATTGTTACGGGATTCAAATGATGTACAAAAAATAATTATCTTAAAAATATCTAGAAATAACTCAAATGTGTGACTTACAGATCAAACACCAAATAGTGGAAGCCCTCCTCTGATATGCTGTCATGAAGGCGCACTGTGGAGATGAACAACAAAGAAGTACAACTCAAAGACGCAAACTCTTTTTTTTTTTTAAGGCAGAAGCATTATACCGCTGTCACTTCGAGGTTTTTTGTCCTCTGTGGCGAAAATGGGGGTCATGTGACATCGTATAATTCAGCGTGAATAATGTAATTGGCTGAATGACATAATTGTAATTGGTTTGTAGATGTGTGGACTGCCTTGTGAATTCTTACCAGATGTACAGTATTATAAATTCACATACGGTACACCTGCTTAATCAAAGGGCATCCATTGCAATCCAAGATAAGGTAAGTATGCCCATACGATAATAAAGTTCACTTTTGATAGCCTGTCGTAAAGGTATTTACAAATATTTTGTTTGTGCGGTTAAAGTTTTCAGTGGCAAAAAAAAAGAAAATGTTTTTCAATAAAGAAGTGTTTGGTGAATGCGCATAGGAAACTGGTGCGGTTCAGAACCTTCAACAATGTTAAGAACTGTTGATGTACAGGTTATAGCAATGTTACATATTTACAGTAAATGCATCAATTTTGCCAGCATGTATTTACCACAGTTCACAGTTCAAATGAAAATATAAAAAAATGTTGCGTTAAGTCATAGAAATTTTGACTGAAATTATAATAGTCTGATGGTTTGTTGAATGCGGAAAGGGGAAAAGAAGGAGTCAGTGTGATCATCGTGGTTTCATAAGGAAGCAAAAGTGTGAGGCTTCTGCGTTTTTTTGATGACTCAGCTGAGAAATTGCGCACTTAAATCATCATTAAGTACCACATGCGCACATATAGACGCACATTTTTGTTTTTGTTTTTTTTTCTCACACGCTCTCACATGTCCAGAATAACCCACAACCGGGAATCACCACAACTTCTACGTTCACGTTGTATTTAGCGAGGCAGCAATCACGGCTCACCGATGTTGGGGTGCTTCAGTAAACGGCAGATCCTCGCCTCTCTCTCCAGCTTTTGATGATCTGAAAGAGAAACACAAGCGACACAAACACAGAAAAAGTTATTTTTAGCGCAGTGATTGGCTTTCTGAATCATCTGACGTGGCGTCGGCTGCATTGTTGTCACAGTGCGAGTCTCTGCGTTGTTGTGTGAGCGCGTGTGCGCGACAGGCTTGTGGAGCTCTTCCCTTATCAGAGCTGAAGTGTTGGACAAAATAATGTGACCTGACATGTTCTTGGGGAAGTGACTTCAACAGACAACACCGCAGTGTGCACATCAACCTTCACTAGTGTCATGACTCTCAAGTGAGCTGAAATCTGCTCCCAGTTCATTAATTTATTTGTGATATTTGCCAGTTAATTCTATCAATGTATGTATTATTATGCAGGAAGGTCAGAGGTGAGATTTGAAACCTGACCCTCAGAACTGTAAGACAACATACAAACAACCCATCGTCATTCATACAGTCACCTCCCGAGAATCAAAATGCCATTGCCCGTCTAATATGAGAAAATATTCTTATTTCTGATGCTATATATGTACCTCATTTAGAAAGTTTATAACTAATTGTAACTAGGTAACATTAATAGACTGTACACTGGTAATTAGTCCAAAGGACCATATGAGGATCCCATGGGCCTGTTCTAAAAATAATTGACCAGTAATGCACAATGTGATTTTCTAGGAATGTTGTAGATAGGGCAGTGCAATTAATCGAAATTCTATTAAAATGTTTATTATTTATAAATTGTTTAGTTGTTTGTGTTGTTTAAATTTATACATTTGTATTTAAAAAAATAATAAATGAATTTAATAAATTTTGCTTCATCCCCAAAAAACTTATAATTATAATTACAGCATACATTTTTATTTGTCCTAATATTTTGGACTTTTAAACATTTTCTTGTTTTGTAACAAAAAATAAATTATCATCCTAATTGTGATTTAAATTATTACTATTTTTTTTTTTATTAATTCTTCATAATCAAGCAGCCCTATTGGAGAAGTTATCATTTGAAATGTGAAACACTGGCAGAGCCATTTGCATTAATCAGTGCCAAGGTTATTATAGTTAACAAGTAACACTAGAAAAAAACTAAAACTCACATTGAAAAAAACATTTTTGTTAAATATAAAAGAGTGCTTTAAAAAAAAAAAGAATGAACTGAAACTATATTTTATGCTTATAAAACTAACTATAATTATGACTCAAATTACAACAAAAACGTCCTTTGATTTTGTCATTTAATCTCATATGAGTTTCTGAGGTTTATTTTTAAATGTAATTATTTCGGTATTACTGCCGTACAGAAGAAGGTCGAAGAGTCATTTGGGAATTGTATAAAGTAGTTAATACTTAGTGAAGTTTTATTTTATCTTGAACAAAAAATAAAAAATAAAAAATAAAAAAATACAACTATTGCTAAAACTAAAAAATATGAAAATGAAGCATGTTTGGAAATTTAACCATGAACCAATATGCTCTAAAAATGAATTAAAACTAACTGAATTAGAATTTTTTTTTAAATAAAACTAGGGCTGCACGATATTGGAAAATCATGCCATATGTGCAATATAGTTGCTGAATATAGCGATATCGATATCATTGCGATATTTAACATGTACCTAAAGAAAATATTTTTTTATTATCTAACGAAAAAATAAAAAAATGTTGATGCAGCAAATTAAGCAAACTCAATATATTCTTAGTTTATTAATTGTAATTACCTCTCGATAATGTTTAACTATTGGATGGCGGTGCACATTTTAGTTAGCGGCTGACTGGTCAAATTCAGATAAAAGCATAAAATTCCATGTGAAAGTTATTGTATGTCTTTGCGATATGCATATCGCATGGGTCAATATCGCGATGTCGATATTTTTTCGATATATTGTGCCCTAATAAAAACTAATTAAAATGAAAAATTCCCAACTATTATAACCGTGATCAGTACCCAAGAAGTAGCTTTCAGTCTTCAATTAGCCTAAAATGTATGTTTTTCGAACGTGGAAGTTTACCATTCAATGACTCACGGCACCAATTAAGATTGAGACTCCACTGTAATAGTGTGAGCGTTAATAAATCAAATGTACTTTCATGCACCAAGATGAAGAGAATGGTTTATAAATAAAAAAAAGAAGTTGGCTATCTATGTCCATGCATTATTTTTAATGAAGGCACCATTTTTGATGCAGCTCTTGTATTAGGCGTGCAGTTGTAGAGTAACTATTGAAGTTGTAAGTCAGTGTGCTTTGCGGGAACACAAAATTTGCTGATTCCCATTTGGAACAAACGCTTGGAAGGCGCTGTGGTTAAAATGAGTGATGAAGCTCGGTGCTGAGGCGACCCACTTCACAGCTTTGCCTCGGGACACAGCTAGCAAGAGAAAGAGGGAGGGAGAGGGAGAAAGAGCAGAGGGTTCTACTTTCCTTCTTTTTTTTCTCCAAAATAAAATAGGCCGCCTATTTTTTACTCCCACCCTTTTCTCCTTCCTCTGCTCTCGGTATTTTAATTTTATTTATTTTTTTAAACGAGTTCAGCTCAGAATACCAGCTGACTTCTTGGCATCATTAGTGTTTGTCTATGTGCTGCATCTTCCCAGAGTAGCATGCAAAATGGAGAATGCCGCTTATTAACAGCAAAGCTCGGAGTCAGAGTGAAGCGTACATATTTGTCACACGGAAAGCAAAACGAGGAGAAATGCTGAGAATAGTGAACACCATCATAACGCAGACGCATTCTTCCCTGCGCCATTGACGAGGAGGTGGCTTTGTTCATCTTACATTCATTATCCTTCTTATCATTTTAGTATGAACGAGTCATTCCTCTAATTAGAGAAGCTGTAAATGTTTCATTCACTAAATGTGTTTTGTTGCCGCCATCTATTTTATTTCATATTGTGACATTTTGATATAATGTTTCCATCGAAGAGCGTTTCGCTTCTGAGACGCAATTCTCGTAATGTCCCGTCTCGCGAGATCTCACAGTTCCGTAGGAGGTGCTCATGATGTTTACGGAAGACAGATGCCCGGAGTTCTTAATATTACCTTAAAAACATCTCTCTCCCCTCATCGGGCGGGTTCGGGCATTTGGTGTTGTGTGTGTGTGTGTGTGTGCGCCCTAATAACTTGTGTTATGGTGCAGACGGATGGATTTCAACGACGACGTGCGCCGTATGTCGCTCGTTTGCTCGTTGCCCGGAGCAACGGCCATTTCTCATGCAACGATATGGGACGTGCATTGAACGGCGGCATATTGGCTCAATAGCTGAATCGCTTTGTGCTTAAAAAGACTTGTTATCGCTTACGAAAATCACGTGTTTCCATTACCGACGTGCCTTTTGCGCAAAAGTGAGGGTAACGGAAACGCACCTGTATATTGGCTTCCACATGAAAGAAAATGATGAATGTGATGTTATTTGGGATGGAGCATCAGCCCTCGAGACAAGTGCGGACAGGCTGAAGAGTTGTCCCGGCAGGCGACAAGGGCCGCTCAGTCAGCACATCAGTGGATGATTAGTGGAACCCTTTAAGCAAGGTCACTACTTATCTCTCCATCACAGCCTCAAGTCGTTCACTGTAACTTAATGACTCGAAATCCCTTTGTATTGCATCCATCCATTTTCTCGTTAATATCGTGGCTTAGCAAGATGAGTGGCGAGAGGCGGGGCCGGGTCACATGCTGGACTGGTCGCCAGTCAATCACAGGGCACAGGCGAACAACCATCCCTCATAATCATACTTAAAACAAGCACACACACAAAAAACATGCTAACTCTACTACTTTTTCAAGCTGCACTTTTTGTAGTACATTAACACTTACATTTACATATTGTTCTTTCTTAATGAAATTACTAGAATGATTATTTTCTTGGTTTGTCAGCAGGTTCTAATTCAAGCCCTCAGAAGAAAAAAATTAAGGAAAAATGTGCATGTAAGGCATTTGACTACATTTCCTTGCTCAGTGTAGAGAAAATGAATGATTAATTGTGGAAATGCTAACCTTTATTATTTCAGGTACTTTTTATTCTCCGCACTTTTTTTTTTACCTACTTCCGATTTACACGTTCAAATTTCAACTTGCTTCAAAAATTCACGTCGTATATATCATATATAATAATATAATATACATATTATTACATTATACATTATCATATATATAATATATTTTTATTTTCACATAATTTATCTTTCACTTTACTTCATAAGCATTCCAAATGCATTCAATTAGCATTCAGCATTCCTACACAATTTCTCCAGAAATTGCACTTAGTCTAGTTCCTTGTGCAATTGATCATTTTTTTAATATTATAAAATAGGGATGGGTGAGTACCGATGCCAGGTATCGGTATCAGGCTCATACCCAGCCTTGTTTCAAGGTACTCACGACAGCAGCCGATACCAGTATCGGTTACTCTGTTGTGGGCTTTTCACAATCAGGAACTAAAATCTAGGAATTAAAAGAATAGATAATTTCCATTAATTTTAGGGATAGACTGATTGTAGGCCGGGCCGATTATTGTTTGTATATTTGACATTTTGACGATTATGTGAATTGACCTTTTCTAAAAATCTGACAGAACTATTTATTTACATTTTCAATTAATTTTATAAGATATGCTCCTGAGCCTGAGAAATCTCTGCCTCTTTTGTTTTTGTTTGAAATTAAAACTTGGGGAAATTTTGGGGAAAAGTTATTCACTGTAGTAAAATATAGGGCCTTATGGCATTCACAATGTTGTTGCTCTTTTACTGAAAATGAATATCATTTCAAAATCGACTCCTAATAATCTGTATCGGTATCGGCCCTGAAAAAAAAGACATATCGGTCTATCTCTCATTAATTTCATGAAAACTGCTATATTGTGATATTCACTCCTGCTCTTCTAGGTTCTCTTCTTGAGGTTGAGTTCATGTAACTTAAATGTCGTCAGTCATTAATTTCATGGCATTTTATGGAAAACTGCTATATTGGGATATATACTGTAGGTCATTCTTTAAAATTAAATATCATTGGTTTGGGGGGAAATGTTATGTATCAAAAGTACTAGTGGTATCAGTGCTTGGTATCGGTGACTCCTCACGAAAAAAAAGTCGTATTGAATTCATGCAACCCAAATGGAGTCAGCTCAAATAGGCTCCAGAAAATGGGTGGATTGCAGGAAGCACTTTTCTCTGAAAGTTGTGAACTTTTGTTTTCAAGGCACTGTCGTACTGAGCAGAATATTATTGCCTGAAGGAGATGGAGCCATCACGGCTGCCTGTATGGATGTCGCTCAACTTCGCACAGCTGACGTGATAGATCCAAGTCGTGCTGTCCAATTTGTCTCCATTGCTTCCAGATGTGATCAATCAACAGTTCATTCCACACTATGAACCAAATTCTTAATGATCACTGAACCAATTATCATGTCCATGTCTAGCTGCTACTGTACTTTCCCCAAGATTACCTTTCATTAGTGTCATGAGTACAATCTGGTAAACACAAACTGATTGCTGTTAATGTGCATTTGACACATCCCCCCTGGAAAAAAAAAGATGAGGAGTGAAACAAAACAAGTCAAAGTAATGAATTACGCTCAAAATCGTTGTGTAGCAGAATTTGTTATCATGATAACAAATCATTAGCCTTTGGAATCAATCTTATACTCCTATTTGGCAAATTTTATTTGCATAAAATATTCATATATTTCTTGCATAATTTGATCTGTACATTAATTCATTGAAGTTGACAAGAAACAAGAAAAGTACTTCTACATTAAAAATCCTTAGTGAATTATCCTTAGTTGACCTTTTTATTTATTTATTTTTATTTTATTTTTTATTATTTTCTTTTCTTTTTTTTATTATTTATTTATTCTTTTTTTTAATTTTTTTTTTTTCCTTATCTTTATTGTTTAGTTTTGGGTTTTGTCTTTTATGTCGAATTGTTGATTGTTTGTCATATATCGAATTGTGATTTGATTTTTTAAAAATAAAATTAAATAAAAAATCAAAAAATAGCATGATTTTTAACTGAATAATTTTTCTTTTTTAGGGGGGTGGGGGGGGTCGGGGGAGTATTGTGTTGTATTGGATATTTAAAAATATTTAAAAATATTTAAATATATATATATATATATATATATATATATATATATATATATATATATATATATATATATATATATATATATATATATAAAACATGAAAGCACATGTTCTCCATCTATCACATGTCTATAGTATCAATTGAAGGCTAAATTAATATCATATGCAAAATTGCTTGCCACATTTGTAAGCACTTCCTGAAATGTACTTTTTAAAAAATGTTTGTCGCATACTGAAACTTCCTTAATCCATTCCATCATTTTCTACCTTCACTTATTTATTTTTCTTTGCTTTCCCTCGTCCACAGGTAGTCCACCCCCCAGCCTGCTGGACATCTGTTGTCTAGCAACTCCACGACC
Source organism: Vanacampus margaritifer (assembly GCF_051991255.1). NCBI lineage: Eukaryota > Metazoa > Chordata > Actinopteri > Syngnathiformes > Syngnathidae > Vanacampus > Vanacampus margaritifer. Next base: position 11,851,360 of record NC_135438.1, read on the forward strand.
AATCAGAGCAGGCAGGCCTCTCCTCTCCTCTCTGCAGTGGAACCAGCCTTGCATGCAAATGACCAATACTGAGAGTTTGCTCAAAACTATCAAACTACAGACAAGTGGCGACAGAGAAAACCAAAGCAAGATCCCATATTCCATAAAACACATGCATTCTGAACAGCAACAACTTCTTATGCAAAATGCTGACCTAAAACACAGTGCAGAGAAAAAGAGTAGTTACTCGAACAGAACTTACTAAATGAGATTGTTAATTATTGCAGTATATTGCCAACTAATAAAAGTGATGAAATATGACATTTGCCTTCCTTCATGTAAATTAACTTCACCGATTTTCAACAGTATGCACAGCACATTGTAAACTCGCTTGAGTGAACTTATAATGACACTAACAATGACGGTAAAAAATTTAAATTTAAAAACAGCACAAAAAGTAAGGAATCAATTATACAAATGTTGCTGAGTTAGGTCTGGTAATTGTTTTTATCATATTTTTGGGTGCAGAATCCAAAAGTGAACTCAGTTTTTTTCTATCACGTCAACTTTTTTTAATATTCTCTCTTTCTTTTTTCTTTCTTTTCTTTAATAATAATAATAATAATAATATTAAATAGGGTCTGATCAATATGCATTTATTGAGGCCGATACCGATTTTTGGCAGAAAAAAATTACAGATTAATCGAACAATTATTTAAAAAAAAAATATATATATATATGTATATATATATATATATATATATATATATATATATATATATATATATGAATATGTGTGAAATTTTCTATTTGAGTAAAAAAAAAAACAACTCCCGAAATCGATGCCAACTTCCAGTTAGCATTTGATGGGATCCTCCCTTCACTTTTACCATTAGCGCTAGGCTAGCGATGTTTTAAAAACGAAGCATGTTTTAAAAACGAAGCATGTTTTGTATTTAAAATATACAGTGGATGTAATTCTTAACGTTGTGTGTTTAGTTTTACAGTTAACTCCAACTGGGATGTCATTAAACAGCTTGAAGGACGTTTGGGAGGCAACAGGAGAACCAGAATAACATACGCTACACACTTGCTAGTTGCTAATGTTACGCTAGCAAAATGGTTCATTCAGGGTACTTTCACAGCGTGGGCAACTTCGGTTTTCTTCGATAACGTTTATAACGTTTTAAGGCGAAAATAATCCGCCATTTGGCCCATTTGGCTGATTGTTTTGGCAAATGGTTGAAGGGCAATAATCGTTCGATTATGATCGGCGGCCGATTAACTGGTCGGACCCTAATAATAATAATAATAAACAATGCTTCCTGTCAACAAATCTTAGACCATTGAAAACTCATTCATTACTCTTTTAGATGGTGCCACACTTATGAAACATGCATTTGTGGGATGAGAGACCTGTGGGTAGTGCCCATAAAATGTTTGCTACATGCTCTGCCAATACCAAACATCTTATTTTGCTGTCGGCATTGACTCTTTGAAGAACAATATGTTGGCAATTGAACAACTTATCCATTTGCCAATCAGGAGCCTCTGCAGCATGTGGAAGAACCATATACAGCCACAACAACCTAGCACCTCCCCCTCATTCTGGCCACACACTGCTGTGGAGTGGCATTCCATTCCTCAATAACATTTGTCGCAGGTCAGCCAACGTGGTTGTGTTGGTCACTCTCGCACAAACACAAGTGTTCATTGGGGTTGAGGTCAGGACTGCTGGCAGGCTTTTCCACCCACGCCACTCGCAAATTCTGGAGGTCGTACTCTGATAAACCCCGGTGTGTGAGGGCGAGCCTTGTTATCTTGGAGGATGGAGTTTGGTCTCAGACTGTGGAGAGACTGAATTGCCACCGGTTGCAGAAGCTCATCTCGATAACTATCTACGTTGAGATTGCCTTCAGTGATGATGAGCCTCATTTTCCCACAAGATTTCACTCCATCCGAGCGGCAATCAGCACAGCCAGGATTGTGGAAGCCTGGTATAAGATTTATTGCCTAGAAGTATTTTTAGAACAAAGAAGAAGGAACCAAACACAAAAGCATTATTTGTTTTTCTATTTTGTACATTGTATTTTGTATTTTTATTTAAATGATTACACGCAATTATGAAACAAAAATATCCAAAAGATTTTAAAAAGTTTATAATGAAGTTGCGAGGTTTGTTATAGAAAGTAAAAAAAAAAAAAAAATGGAGCATCAATGTCAGCATCATTATCATAAAAGGTAAAAGCGTCTCTTGAAATAGATGATTGGATCTTTTTAAATCGTGCTAAAAATGCACCATTTTTTTGTAGGTTTTGTTTGAGCTAATCTAGGTCACTAAGGTAAACAATCTCTTCACAGCCAAATTCTCAAATTCAACTCCATTCTTGCATCTGCAACTGCACTGCAGCAGTCTGTCATACTCCAGCTGTGCGTGCGTGAGTGTGTGTAGGTGTGTGTAAATGTGTGTGTTCTTTCCCATTGCACATTTTTTTGCAGTACTTTGACTTCCTGTGGGTCCTTTGTGACCATATTTAGTGTGAGAGAAGATACAAGCTGACGTGATGTGGTGTCAGCAAGAGGAAAACCGGCAGGAGGCAAAAAAGCAAAGAGAAGCACAGCAAACACCTGGCAGAAGGAAGTACGGACTAATAAACAACCTGCAAAAATGCATTCAAGGCAACGGGGGGGGGGGGGGGGGGGAATTTGGTTGGGGCTTTGAATTGTATCATTTATATATCATTGTCACATTCAGACAACAATCATACTCAGATTAGACCACTATAAAGGCAAGCTTTCAGAATTGGCACCTACAGTATAGCAACCTGTGCTACTTGCGAGCTAATCAGACAGATAAATTATCCATGCTAACTCATTCACTGAAGCAACCCCCTTCGCTCCCGGCTGTTTTACTGGATTTTGACTGAAAGCAAGGCCCACAGAAAATTGTGTTCTATTGCTATAAAAGCATGGAACCTATGAAAAGAAAGATGAGTCTCTTCTTCCATCAGGAAAAAAAGTTTATTTCTATCTGTTTCTGTTTTGCAGAAATTAGCATTACAATATAGCTAAGTTTTATCAATATTCACATTCCTGCTGAAAACACTGTCAAAAAGAGCTTGGTGCAACATGGCCCTGGATGATCTCTTATACTCTGCTGCCACCTGCTGGCCGTTTTTTTGTAATAATTACCATTGCTTTCAAGAACCTCTTCAGGTCAGAAGCTGCATTAAAGCTTTATTTCTGTATGCTCTAGCACAAAAAAACAACAACATAAAAACATATAAATACGTTTTTGGGACCATGGCAATATTTAAAATAGAACGTGTTTATACGTTTTTGGGGGCAAATTAGTTAAATGTCCAATCATTGCAAATTTTCATATAATTTCTCTTTTTTCAGTATATTTGGCATTTTCCCACGTTCACTTAAATTCAACAATTTCATATTCGGCTTCAAATTTAGCTGACATCAAACCCCCCGCCAAAAAAAAAGCATGCAACACACACATCAGGAAGCGCTTCCATCTAATTTAATTAAGAGTTTAAATGAAAACGATGTTGTGTGGTAACTGCGACATCCTCTGCCTGCCAGCGGCTAAATAGTCCTCCTCCATATGCTTGCATCCTAGCCCCGCAGAAGCCGGCGGTTCTAATGAAACCCTGAGGGACAATGAAAAGCTGTCACTCTCCTCTAGTTCCCAATAGAGGGAGAATTATGAGACTGATTACTCCCTTGCTTTCTCTTCGGAGGAGAAACCAAATGTGGCTGGTGTCAGAGATAAAACTGTCCCCAGAGTACCATTGGGAGCCTGGTAATGTACCGTACATATGCATCATACGCACACGCACGCACATGTAGAAACACACACTAAATGAATGGTAAGAATGATGCAAACATACCAAGGTGACTTACAGATGACAAATGCTGCAAATTAATTCATTCACGTAAAAAAATGAATTTGAACTATTTCTATAAGTTGTTTTTTTTTTACTTTTGTTAACAAGAGTAAAAAATACTAGAAAAAAATATTGTACATTTCCAACAGATATAAAATTTGTGATTAATCGTGAGTTAACTTACTAATTACGCCCCTAATTTTTAATCATCTTTTCTTTAATCCTTTTTTAAAGAATAAAAGATTATTAAAAATTAGGGGCATCAGGTAATTAAAAATTTTAATTGTAGTTAATCACATGACTTCACGAGTTAACTCACAATTAATCACAAATCTTATATCTGTTCAAAATGTACAATAAAAAAATCTAGGTTTTCTTAATCTTGTTACCAAAAGTAGAACAAAAAACGTTAAACTGGAAGAAATGGTTCAAATGAATTTATGGCAGTGAATGAGTTAAACACACCATAATTCCAACACGAGAGACATTTTCACAGGGAAAATCAACACAATGTTCAGACACTCACCAGCAACAACATAAGGTAGACCTTTCAAATCTAATGAGATACAATGCAAGTGCTGAATATCAACCACAAAATATGATCTGGGTCTCAACGGATTGCGCAGGTGTAGCCATTTTTTGTCTCGTGTAAATTTCCCTAACAAGCTTCTATTGACATCATAATCGACCATCCATCCATCATTTGACTTCTACGAGACTCACTCTCAGCGAGGTGCTATTCGATGCATCGTCATATCTATGTCCTCAGTCTATTAATACTTGATCACTCTGGACTATTGTGAATGCCGCCACACTCATAGAGTGACTGGAGATTTTAAAACTATGCAGCCACGTGAGACAAACATCTTACCATTAACACATTTACCTTTAGACAATGTAATGACATTCCTGTGTCCTCTAATCTTTGTCATTTGAGCTCTTCTTTTTAGTTGTTTTTGTTGTACTCTATATCAGCTCCTTTATTAACTCATTCACTGCCATTGACGGCTATAAACGTCCAAAATTTATTTGAACTATTTCTAGTAGTTTCACATTGTTAACAAGAGTATGAAAACCTAGATTTTTTTAAATTTGTACATTTAGAACAGATATAAAATGTGTGGTTAATTGTGAGTTAACTAGTGAAGCCATGCGATTAATTACAATAAAAAAAAAAATTTATTGCCTGACGAGATGATTTTTAAAAAAAATTAGGGGCGTCAAGAAACTAAAATTTTTACTAGTAATTAATCGCATTATTTCAATAGTTAACTCACGATTAATCACAAATTTTATATCTGTTCTAAATGTACAATTAAAAAAAATCTAGGTTTTAATACTCTTGTTAAAAAAAGTAAAAAAAAAAAAAAAGTTTAACTAATAGAAATGGTTACAATGATTTTTTTTACGTCTATAACCGTCAATGGCAGTGAATGAGTTAAGTACTATGTTCACTTGTGGTTTTAGTAAGTTAGTATGAAATACAGTATGTCAATTGTTTGAATGCTGCCTATATATTTAAGGAGTTTTTGCCACTACTAAACACACATGTGACGCAGTGAACCGCTTCAGTACTACAAATTATTTAAAAGAATAGTGACAGTCCGATGATGTCCTTTTTATGAATTATCATGTGGTGTGACCAGAAGAAAATAACCTATTAAAGACTTTTATTTTGAAATAAATTTAAAGACAGAAGTTTGTATCATCCACAAGACAGTAAAGAACCCATGGGAGCAGCTTAACTATGTAAGAAAGTTACCCTTTTAGCAACTGGTACTGTATGTAGTAGTCATATTTGGACATCATTTTGTACAAGCGAAAAAAATATATATATATTAATTTTGTCCAACAAATATATATTTCTATTCAAATTTTATTTGTGTGGCTAGCTAGCTTGTTTTGTTTAGTGACCAACCATCATATATTGTATATAATATTAAACATTTTGCAAAAATCTTGTCTCGTCCCATGTCTTATAAATAATAATAAAGAATAAATATTTCATGTGTGGTTTTTTTTATTTTTATAATTCAACTGTGCTGGGTCTGGTAAAATCCTTATCCGTCAATGACCCTTCTATTATGCCAGTATGAAATACAGTATGTCATTTGTCTGAATACTGCCTATATATCTGAGGAGTTTTGGACCCTACTAAACCCGACATTAACAAACTAGGGATTGCACCTTTGTTACATGGTGAACCACTTAAGGTTCTAGAAATTGTTTAAATGAGCTATGTGCAAAAATGCACAAAGAGCGATGCTCTACTCTCAGTTTGTGATTCAATCTCACAGTTGCACACTTGGATCCATCTGGCCGGACAAGCAAGCATTGAATGGAAGAAATCAAATCAACCTGGCTTATTTCGAAAGATTAAATCACTGTTTGTGTGTGCGTGCGCGCGTGTGTGAACGACAGAGAGAGAGAGAGAGTGAGAGAGAGAGAAAGAGAGAGAGAAAGAGAGAGAGAGAGAGAGAGAGAGAGAGAGAGAGAGAGAGAGATGAGAAAAATCAACATATATTTTTAGCTTGTACCCAGTGAGTCATTTGAGCCCCCGATCGCTCCCTATTTTCTCTCCCCCAGCCAACCCTTCTGTCTCTTCTCTTCCTCTTCCTTCCTTTTTCATTTCAGAGGCGCAGTCGCAGTGGCAGAGGACAACAGACGATAACACAGAGGAGTAGAAGGAGGACCAATCTTTAAGTGATATGAATACTATTGAACATCATTCAAATAAAATAATATTGGTTGACAGGAGAATTATTTACTATGAATGAGGAACATTTTCATAACAATCACAATGATTTGTTCTGTATGGAGGACCACAACTGCCAAAACTAAATAAATACAAGTGAAAATAAAAATGCGTATACAAAATATAATAAAAAAATTAGATAAAAATATATGAATGGAAATAAAAGCATATATATATTTTTTTTTTAATTTATGTTTTTTTTATTTAATTTTTCAATTATATTTTTTATATTTTATATATTTTATTTTCACTTTTATTTATTTAAGTGTCATTCGTTTATTTTTAACTCATCCACTGCCATTGACGGCTATAGACATAAAAAAATTAATTTGAGCTATATTAGTTTCACATTTTTTCACCTTTTGTTAACAAGAGTATGAAAATCTAGAATCTTTTTACTGTTAAAAAATTCAAATTTTTTTATAATCTTTTATTTTTTTAATTAGGGGAATTAGGCGATTACAATTTTTAATTGTAATTAATCACATGACTCCACTAGTTAACTCAAGATTAATCTCATATTTTATATCTGTTCTAAATGTACAATACATTTTTTTCTAGGTTTTCATACTCTTGTTAACAAAAGTGGGGGAAAAAAGTGAAACTAATAGTTCAAATTCATTTTTGACGTCTATAGCCGTCAATGGCAGTGAATGAGTTAATACCAGTTTTGGTCCTCCATAGTTTTGACATCATACAATATCTCCCTCTTTGAAATTGCGGCCTTTTCATTATCGGTGTCTGCCCAACAATGCTTTGCAACATTTACACTTAAGTAAGGCAAATGTGAGACGTCTTCTTTATTGCCTGGACAAACAGCTGAGACAAGTTGAGAGGGTCACATAGCCAGGAAGTGAAGTCAGACACACAAACAAGGAAACTCTTATGCATATAAACAAACACATAAACAGACGAGGCACTGCAAACAACCCCTCACGTGCAAATACGAAGTGACAAAGGCTGGCAGACAGGGTCGCGGTGACACTGATGCATGCATAAGAGGAGAGCGCAGATATGCTGCGAGAAATATGGCGCACGCGTGCGCGCGCTCGTTGAACGCCGCTCGCTTTCTCTCCTTGTGCTTCGTAGCCTTTGCTTTCTTATGCGTTGACTTTTAACAGAATGCTACATAATCAGGATTGCAGATGTGCATGCAAAACCAGAAGCACAACACACACACTGTACACTGCAATACTCGAGGAATAGAACACATAAACACACTGAGGTAATGGGTTAGGGTAGGTGGGGGGGGGGGGAGGGGTGTCAGCCGTGATCCTGCCAGAGAGAAGGGAATCGGCAATGCAACTCTATCGCGGAAAGAGGGTAAGACCATATCTGACACGCCAGCATGCCAGCTATGTACACACAAAATGGAGGGAAAAAACAGCTATAGCGTGCGTATGTGCGTGTGAGCTGAATGCATATGCGGTGAGGTATCCCTTTTGCAGTTATTTTTAAATCTTTCCCAGCATGCATGTGGAGGATCAGTGATCCTGCTGCAAAGGTGTCTATTACCAACGGCGCACTCCGGGATCACATGAGCGAGCGAAAGAGCAAATTGTTGCGAGAAAGAAAGAGGCGGAGTCGGCGAGGACGTTTGAAACATGGCGTGACAAGGGGGATGAAGACAGGAATAGATGGTGACATGTTAGTCTTGGAAGAAATATGCAAATCGCGGGGAGAAGGGCAGGAACCTTATAAAAGGAACGAGAAGCACAAATTTGATGGTCGAGGAATTGAAAAAATGATTTCTCGCGTTAAAGGGGAAACTGTGGGAAATGTACAGTCTGCATCAGATCTGGATCTGACGTGCTGCTTTTGACTTTACAGCACATACAAAAATGTAGATCACAAATTTGATGATGTCATCCAACGGAAACAATAGTGACATGCTATAGTCAACAAAGTAGAGGACAGTCCTTAGACAAACAGATCTATAATAAGAGTTGATGAGTCAATACTGTAAATAGATCATTCATAATTCTATGGAGATTCATTGTGGTTTGCAGCATTTGATTCCGCCTCAACAATTTGGCAGTTTAAAAAAGAAGAAGTCAAGCTGAATTCATGCAGACCTGTCCTTTAAAATCAGGTTGATATCTAAAAAACGATTTCCAATATTGTAGAGGTAATGAAAATACAGACTGTTACACCTTGACTTGCGAGTTGGATTTGTTCTGTGACCAAGCTCATAGCTCAATTTACTCTTATGTGAAATCAATATTGTCAGTCGAAATGAAATAAAACTCCAATAATATGCTCCAGGCTCACTTTTTAATAAAGAAAATTGTATTGTGTAAAAACATAGTAGGAGAGAACGAGTAATCACTGGACATCGGGACAAGTCGCAACTGTCTGCGATAAGGAGGAGGAGCCTATCAAGGCTTGCAACACAAAGTGATGGCACGTAACAAAAAAAAAAAACTCAAGTTCATTGTTGCCATCAATGCTGTATTACTTTTTTGAAGGGATTGGATGAGTTTTTACAGTGGAGTGAACCCCCACATATTTGTGGTTTGGCAATCATTCATTTGCATATTCGTTGAATTAGGAACCACAATTGTTCGCTGAAAAAAAATGTGCTGACGTCAAAGACATAAGAACATACTAACATGGTAATTTACAATTTTCATGTATTCCTTAGTATTGTGTGCAAGGACAAAAAAGTTGAGTACTGTTTGTCTAAAGTGCTAGAGTCGTGTGTGATGTCAATTTAAAGAGTTATTTCGATTATTAATCCAGATAATAATATTAATGTGAAGTTGGTTTGATCGTGTTAAGTAATCAAGCTAATGATTAGAGTATGTAACATTAGTTTATGTGTATGCTAGAAGCATGGTGGTGGCGCTTTATGACCCTCTCCGTTTGAACAGCTTTTTCTGCTATATTGTGGCATCTACAAGGAATTTCAAATCCCTTTTAGGGATGCCGTCAACTCTTCCAGGATTGTTACTGGTGGTTGCAGGGTTCAGTCCATATCCCTTCACTGTATATAAACTGTTAGAAGACTATCTTTTTCTTCCTCGTGTTCGTTGTTGTTCGGGTAGAGAGAATCCTGATTTTCTGAATACAGACAGGAGATCGGTGAACAGGTCCTTCGAAGGATTTATTTTACAGAATATTCCGGACACAAGCAAGTTTACAGACAAATGGCTGCAGTTCCTCTCGTGGAAAAAAAGTGTGACTTTTTCAGCGGACTCCTCTCATTCTTATACTATCTTGAAAAAGTATTACAACTCCTCCTTTTCCCCCAAGCCCCTTTCTCCCCCCCAGCCACCAGCCAATACATACTTTTACAGCATTCAATACACATTGACAGATGGCCTTTTGATGTGGAAATATAGTAGGTCTCAGACCCGACGTCACCTAGCATAAGATAAGACCTACAAAGAAATCATATTAGCCCATTTGCTTCAACCCCAGACAAATGGCCCATTGGCGTGGGGATAGAGGAAGCTCACCCAAACATCATTAAAACACTCGCCCAGCTCTACTGAGGAAATTAAAACAGTTATGACTAAATCTAAACAGTTATAACTAAATCAAAACAGTTATAACTAAATCTGGGCAGAAGACTCTCAACAAAACGCACTGTAAAGCTCTCGCTGTGGGAAAGAGAGCTTCAGTGGCAGATGCCATTTTCAGCCATTTATTGAATGCCGGGAGAAAAGTAAAACACAAACTGTAAAGGTAATCAGCACGCTCACAAGCTGTCGGCCAACAGCTCACGGCCAGACTCACCAAATGTTGCATGACAAACTCTCGAGGCACCGCACCGCCTCTTAGTTTTTCTCCATAGGTTTGGCACATTTCTTGAAACTGAGATGACATTTTCGAAACGCCATGGACAAATCCCCAAATCACCTCACAATTGGTCTCAACTGAATGGCATTCCTCATTGCTTTCATCAAATTGCCAATGTCTTAGTACATATCTCATATAGTATAGTATAGTACAGGGGTGGGCAAACTTTTTGACTTGCGGGCCACAATGGGTTTGAAATTTTGACAGATGGGCCGGACCAGGAGCATTTGGACCTCATAGCACAGTAAAAACACACAGATAAATGTACAACCCAATTTACTTATAGTGTGCACTTAGGACTGCGTTTTTCAAATGTGCAAAATCCACTTATTTATAACAACTTTTCCAATAGCTTCATTTTTATTGTTTTAGCTCAACTTTTGCTGTGTTTTTATGCTTTGTAAAGTGACCTTGGGTGTTCTGAAAGGTGCTGTTTTTAAATGAAATGTATTATTATTATTATTATGATTATTATAAAATAGCCCTAATCCAGGTAGTACGTTTGCCTCAATGAATATGAAAGATGCGGCATTTACACACTATTTGGCAAAGTGGGAGGAGAAATGTAAATAGATTATAATAGCACATACACTGTGATCTGTCAAACCTGGTGACTGCATCTATTATTAATAGATTTCAATTCAAGGCGTAAAGTTAAAGATTTTTTTTCCATTGGCCCACCCATTTTTAACCCGGGCCCACAGTACGTGTGACACATGCGGCTGCATGATAGCCGCTGCTGCCTGTCACGCGCTGAGGACAAAGCGCGTACATCCAATCCGTCTCTGACCACTTTTCCATCTCCGTGGGGGACGCATAGCACACGGTGTTTGTGCAGCAGCTCAAAAAGAAGCCAAAAGCCAACGAGGAAACGCTCATAGAAGTGCTCGACGCACGCCCCGGGGATGTCTTCACCAATATCAACAGTCTCCTGCATGCGCGCTCCTCACCTCACCCATGACAACATGTAGAAAGACTATCTTCAGCTATCAAAAGGATCAAAACACGCAACAGTGCCACAATGTTGACTGATAGACTGAACTCTTTGTCCCTGCTTTCTTTCAAAAAATAATTGACCGATTCTCTGGACTATCAGGACATTATTGCTGTGTTCAACACAAAACCGTGCCGTCTCCTGCTGTAAATGTCCAAATCCAATAAGATAAGATAAGATCCACTGATTGTCACACCCATCTAAGTGGGGCGAAATTTGTT